>NW_007248589.1:113376-174087 GCF_000164805.1 Carlito syrichta
GGCTGACAGAGTGAGACTCCAACTCAAAAAAAAAAAAAAAAAAAGAAATACTGAATCTCTGATCAATGAATAAAACAACGTATTTAATTTCTCTCATCAAAGTTTTATAGTTTCCAGTATAGGTCTTGTAAATATATCTCTAAGTATTTCTTTCTTTCTTTTTCTTTGAGTCAAGGTATTACTTTGTCACCCAGGCTGGTGTGCAGTGGCACAATCATAGTTCACCGCAGTCATGACCTCCTGGGCTCAGGAAATTCTTCTGCCTCAGCCCCTCGAGTAGCTGGGACTACAGGCATGTGCCACTATGCCCGGTTAATTTTATTTTTGTAGAGATGAGGTTTCTCTATGCTACCTAGGTTGGTCTCAAATACCTAGGCTCAAGCAATCCTCTCATCTTGGCCTCCCAAAGTGCTGGAATTACAGGTGTGAGTCACCATGCCCAGCCTAGTATTTCATTTTTGAGGCTATTATAAACAATATTATTTTAAAACTTTTAATTTCCAGTGGTTCATTGCTAATAGATGGAGCTATAACTGATTTCTACATACTGAACTTATATTCTGCAATCTTGCTAAATTTTCACTGATAGTTCTATAGCAGCATTTTTGTAGATTCCTTAAGTTTTTCCACAGGGTGATCATGCTTGTCTGAAATAGATAGGTTTCTTCTTTTTCAGTCTGCATACCTTTTATTTCTTTTTCTTCCCTTACTGCACTGGCTAGAGCCTCTAGTAAAATGTAGAAGTGGTGAGAGTTGGCATTTTCCTTGTTCTCAATCATGCAGTCTTTTACCACTGAGTATGATATGATCTGTTGGTTTTATGTAGATTCCCTTTATTGGGTTGATGAAGTTTTCTTCAACTCCTAGTTGCAGAAAGTTTTTATCATTAAAGGATACTTAATTTTTTCAAAATTTTTTTTCTGCATATACTGAGATGATCACCTAGGTTTTGTTTTAGTCTGTTAATATGGTAAATTACATTGATGAATTTCCAAATAGGAAGCCATCCTTGTACACCTGAGATAAAACTTACATGGTTAAGATGTATTATCCTTTTTTAATATATTGTTAAATTTGATCTAACATTTTATTAAGAATTTTTGCATCTATGTTCATGAGAGATAATAGTCTGCAGTTTCTTTGTTTTTATCCAGTTTTGATATTGGATAATGTTGGCCTTGTACAATGCTTCAAGGAGAAGTCCCTCCTGTACACCTTCTGGAAGACTTTAGATAAGATTGGTATTGTTTCCTTATATGCTTGATATAATTCACCAGTGAAGACTCTGGGACTGGAGTTTTCTCTGTGGGAAAGTTGTAATCCCAGCATTTTGGGAGGTGGAGGCAAGAGGACTGCCTGAGCCCAGGGGTTCAACACCAGCCTGAAAACATGGTGAGACCTTGTCTCTACAAGAAATCAAAAAATTAGCCTGGTGTGGTGGTGCATGCCTGTGGTTCCAGCTACTGGGAAGGGAGAGTTAGAAGGATTGCCTGAGCCCAGTGGGTTGAGGCTGTGATGGCTGTGAGCGTGCCACTGCACTCCAGCCTAGGTAACAGAAGTGAGATTCCTACACAAAAATAAATAAATAAAATAAATAAAGTTAATATAAGCCTATTTTACTTATCTGTTTTTTCTTGTGTGCTCTTTGGTAGTTTTGAAATTTAAGAAATTTGTCTATTTCATCAAAGTTGTCAAATTTATTGGCATAAAGTTTTTCATCATAGTCTCTTAGTATCTTTTAATGCTTAGGACGTGTAGCGTTATTCTCTCTCTCATATTAAGTTCCCTTTCCCTGCTCTGTAGTCTGGAAACTCTCTTCAAGCAGTAAGATGAAGCAATCATAGGGCTCACCTCGCTTTCTTCCCTTCTTTCAGGGATCACTGTCCTGTGCTGTCTGTTGTCCAATGTGGGAAAACCACAACTTCATATATTTTGTCACATCTTTTAGTGGTTTCAAGTGAGAAGGTAAATATGGTCCCTGTTATTTCATCATGAAATGGAAGCTTTACTTTTTATTATGGAAAACTTCAAACAAATACTAAAGCAGAAAGAACAATATAATAAACTTTCACAGACCAATCACCCAAGCTTCAACAATTCTCAACTCGTTAACAATAGTTTCATCTATACTCTCTCCTTACGTGGTCCCTGCTCTGGATTATTTTGAGGCAATCCCAGGTGGCCTACCACTTCCTTCATAAATATTACAGCAATATATCTCTACAAAATAAAGACCTAAACAACTTCAAAAAAATGATTGCTATCAATTTTAAAAATATTTTCAATAAATTATAGCAATACCAAGTACTGAGTCAGTATTCAATGGTCCCCATTTTTCTAACATTTTTTAGAATTGCTTTGTTCAAATCAGAATCAAAATAAGTTCTATACATTTTATTTGGTCAACATGTTTCTTAAGTCCCTTTTAATTTATAGGCTTCCCTCTTCTACTTTTCCTTGACATTTATTTTAAAAACTTCACTGTCCACTAAAACAGACACTAGTCACATGTGACCTTTTATAAAGCACTTAAAATGTGGCTAGTATGAATGATAAACTGAATTTCAAATCTGAATTTAAACTTATTTAAAATTAAAAAGTGATGCTCACTCCAGTTATTGAAAAAATTGAGCAACTTGAGTGTGTGAACCTACTTTTTTAACTATTGGCTTTGTAAAATCGAAATACAGATCAAGTATTTCTGATAAAAATTTAGCATTTGATTTGTATCTTATGTGTAAAATATTTTGGAGATTAGAATAAAAAGTATATAAAGTAGCTCATAAATAGTTTTTCAATATTGATTTCAAGTTAAAATGATAATATTTTAGATATATTTAATTAAATGTTATTATAATTACTTTCACTATTTCTTTTTATTTTTAAAAATTTGACCACTATGAAGTTTTTAATTACACATATCGCTTGCATTATATTTCTAATAGCAGTGCTGAGATAAATTACCTGTTCTACAGAAAGTTCTTTACATTCTAGATTTTGCAGACTGTATTCCTGAAATATATGACTTGCTTTCCTGTATTTGCTATAAACTGGTAGTTTTAGAGCACTGATTCTCATCAATGGGCAATCTTGCTCCTCAGGGTACATTTGACAATGTCTGGAGGCATTTTTGGTTAATGCAACTGAGGGGTGTTACTGGCATCTAGCAGGTAGAGACTATCTAGCAGGATGCGGCTAAATAGTCTATAAATGCACAGAAAACAACTACCCACAAAAACAATTATCCACTCCAAAATGTCAATAATGCTGAGGTTGAGAAACTCTGTTCTAAACATTTGAACTGAAATTTGACTTTTTTCCACAAGATTATCCCATAGACAGTAGTGTGTCTTTTCATCAGGACACACATAACTATCTGGCTGTCTTTTGTGATATTAGCAGCTAATGTGATACACTAAGTCATCAGTACCTGCAAAGTGGTGATCCTATAATTACTTCTTTAATGAATAGCTAAATTACTTCTGTCAAGAGAAACTTCCTCTTATCATTTATTTTAAAAAACAGTTCACACAGGAAGGGCAGGATAAATGCAAAATTCTCTTGTTGCCTAGGCTGGTCTCGAACTCCTGGACTCAAGCAATTCTCCCACTTCAGCTTCCAAAAGTGCTGGGAGGTGTAAGCCACTGTGCCTGGCCCAGGAGAGTTTTAAATCTAATATAAACATTTCTTTCCCTGGACATGAAATCAGTCATTTCTCCAATGGGCCATTATCGTAGAAAATAGTATTTGGATGCCATAATTTAGGTCTTTTCAGTAGACAGAGCTAGAAAATGTTTTGTTTAAAGGGAAAATACATTATGGGTTCATACTGATATTTATAATTCAAATTTAAAATGTTAAGGTTTTTATTACTTATCTTTTTTGTTTTACAACTGATCTCTTTTATGCTAAAAACCTAATCATATTAATGTAATTACTTATTTGACTTATCTTATATTTTCAGAATAACATTGCAACTACTATTATTAGCACTATGATTACTGAAAACAGTAATCATTTGAAGATTTTCTGAGAATTCTTTTTGCCTTTAGAATTAAATTACTGTGCTTTTAAGTCACCTGGAATAATTTTTCTCTGTGAGGCTATACTGCTAACTCAAAATAAAGTTAGACACATTTGTTTCACTTTGCTTTTGCTAAGTTTATCTTTTAAAAAAAATTCAATTGTGTTTTGTTGGCAGATGGTTCCAAAGTAGAAAAAAATAAATCTGTTTAGATGTATGTAGCTTTTAACCTTGTTCAAGACCAGCCTGGGCACCATGGTGAGACCTTGTCTCTACAATAAATAAAAAAATTAGCCAGGTGTGGAAGCACACGCCTGTAGTTCCAGCTACTTGGAAGGCTGAGGTGGAAGGATCGTTGGAGCCCAGCAGGTTGATGCTGGGGTGGCTGTGAGCGTGCCACTGCACTCCAGACTGGGTGACAGAATGAGACTCCAACTCAAAAAAAAAAAATCTAGTTTATCATTGTAATTTTTAAATAAGCAAATATATAGACACAGCAATCATTTCCCCTTCCCCTTTCTTAGAAAGAGGTAACATACTACCCTCACTTTTCTTTCCTATCTTTTCTTCACTTAGTATTATATATTAACATCATTCCATGCACAGCAGGAGAGATAAGAGGTATTCAGGAGAGATATCTGCCTGGTATGCCTTTGGTCACTCATTTTTTAAAACAGCTTTCATGAGGTATAATTTGTATACCTTCTACATTTTCATCACCTCCCAAAAGACCCCTTGTATCCATTTATTCTAAAACCTTTCTGAATCTTTCTTTTAGATGTACCTCTCATATTCTACAGTGTTGGAATCTACTTTTAAAATCTTTTCAAAATAGATGAATTATATCCATTTACATTTAATAATATGATTGATGTTTGGCCTCAGTTCTGCCACTGTTTTATGTCGTCTTTATTTTTATGTCTCATATATTTGTAAATTTGAAAAAATCTAATCTTTAGCTATGTACTATTTCATTGCCCTTTTCACTCTCTTGTCTTTGTACATCTTTTTGGCATTTAGAAAGGCTTCTATTTTTATTCTAAAGGTTATCTTTATGCAAATACTTATATAATATTCTTATATCTTTAACAGCTTCTTGGGGGGTATTATCTAATGGATCCCACTATAAATAATATTGAAATTCTCCCTCATTTTCTTCTGTCAAAGCATCTAATCTGAAGTAATATTCTTTTGTTTCCTGATAATACTTATAGGACAACCGGTAAATATATTCTATTTTACTTATATTGTTTCCCTCTTCCATTTTCAGAGAGCTGTGCTTTAGCTATACTGTCAGACTTACAACCATATAATACATACTTAACTATCACCGTTAACCACCATGTAACTCTAGTTCTACTCAGTAGCAGTTTCAGTTAGTTTGACAGTTCATAGGGCTAGATCACCTCAGCACTACTCAACCTTTCTGGAGTCTATAAAGTTGCCTCCCAGTTTCAGCTGCTCTCAAATTGATCTGAAAGTCAACAATTAATGGGGCTGCCTCCCTTTAGAGATGGGTACCTGTTGGCAACTTGATTTTTTGGTTCCCTGAGCCTTCCCTTGCTGATACTACGCCAGTTTTGATGCTGCTGATTTACCTCACCCATTTGTATTTTGGAGTTCAAAGGTATTGTATAATAAAATTGACCTGGTTTTGTTGCTGGTTCCTTGAAAGTCCTTGGAATTGAGTGGTAAGACAGACATCATTATTCAAGAACCCCTTGGATCACTCCTGAGTTCATGCTAAGGTAGAAAATGGCAGAAAGACCAACTGGCATTGATTAGAGGGTTGGGTCTTTGAGTCACAGGATATCAGCCCAAGGTTCCAAACTCCAGGGAAGGGGGCTGAAGATTGAGTCCATCAACATGGTCAATGACTCAATCAACTAAGCCTATATAATGAAACCCCAATAAGAACCCTGAACGTTCCCCTCCTAGACGTTCCCCTACGTGTCTCTTCATTTGGCTAATTCTGATGTCTATTTGCAATTGTTATGCATTGTGATGTATATAGTGTTTTCCTGAATTCTGAGTTGTTTTACCAATTTTTGAACCTGAGGGGGTTATAAGTACCCCTGAATTTGTAGTCAGCTGATCAGAAGTGAAGGTAGCTGGAGACCCCTGAACTTGCAGATTGTGTCTGAAGTAAGGATGGTCTTCTTGGGAACTGTGTCCTAAGCTGTATAGTTTGACACTGACTTTGGATGCCAGTAGGGATGGATATCTTGAAACTTAGTTTTGTTGAATATGCTGTCCATAGATTTGTTGTTGTTATATTATCCTAACTGCTCTTCTATCTCTGGGAAAGGATTTTGGAGAGTCAAAAACTATGCCATCTTGTTGCCAGTCCTTCTTTGAGTATTAAATCAAAGTGGTGTATCACATTTCTTCCCTTTCACATGCTATTTCTGTATTTATCATTTCACAGTTATTAACAAAAGATTAAAACACCAAAGTTATACAGCCACTCTTGAGTATTTCGAGTATTACTTCCTCAACAGCATGATGCATTAAATTTGTAAATTAAATTGCATGTAACAACAAATGACACACTGCGAGTGATGATACATGAATATATTTTCAAACTGTTCTGAGGTTGGAACCCCAAAATAAAAAGTAAAAGTAAAAATCTTACTTCTGTGGTACGTAGTTGCGAAGATGCAGCCATAAGATCTGACTGTAATTTGTTCTTCTCGGAGATCGCTGTAGTATTTTGAAGAATTAAATCCACTTTTTGTATATGCAAAGAAGTACAAATCTAGGGGAAAAAAACCCTAAGAGTTTAGTTTTTATGTTACCTATGTTTTAGAACTAAGAAAAATAGTAGTGTATTTATAAAACAAAACTATAAATCATGAAAATTTTCTAGTTAGACACCTCTCTCAAATAGTTCTTATTTACAAAGAAAATGCCAAGCAACTGAGTAAGCTGAAACTCATGATAAAAATCTCTTGCTCATATAAGTAAAATGTCAAAAACCTTAATCAAAATTTTCCCTCCAATAAGGACTTCTAAAGAGTTTACTATTTTGTCTTATGTACCTGCTATATTGAAAAATGACTAAAATTAAGAAAATACCATACCTTTATGAAGTTTGTTAATTCAGTAACAAGTTTTGCTTTTTGAACATTGATTTCTTTGACTTTGGTATTTGCTTTACGCTCTTCCTCTTCAAGGTTGCAGGTATCCTGTTCCATCAGCTTTAAACTGTATGACACACATAATAACGTAGAAATCAGCGTTAAGCACAAGGAATGAGTCAAATCCTTAGATCTCCTTACAGTTTTCTGAGATATATTTAGTGAAGTTTTCCAGATATACAAGGAGGACCAAAAAAATAAATAAATAAACCCAGAATTATCCTTTGGAGGGTGGGTCCCTTAGAGACAGGCTTCTCCCGCTTAGTAAGTATTCTAGGAACCCACTGGCATCAGTTTACCAGCTAGTGTTGTTGTGAGAGGCTGTGTCTGGCTTCAATGAATTTTTTTTGGAGATTCTTTCAACACATTTGCCCATTTCATGATGAGTGATTTATGAGTGCATCAGCCCATACTGCAGTGAGTCTTCAGTTTTTGACCCCAGATGGCATGATCCTGTGCCCCATTCTCCACACTTACCCAATCTCGCCCCAAGCAAAAATTTTTTGTTCCCCTCGATGAAAAAAGTATTCAAAGGGAAACGTTTTATCGACATGAAAGTGAAATGAAAAATGGCAGAAGCACGAAAAGGTATCAAAATTGAAGTCCAAAAGCTGTTTTGAGCAGTGGAAAAAGTGTCCTGGTAGATGTACTGCATCAAATGGAGAGTACTTTGAAGGTGACAAGTTTAAACATGTAATAAATAAACTTTTCTAAGTAAATAAACTTTAGGGGTTTTCTGGGTCCCCCTCAGTATAGACTGCTAGTTCCTAGATTAAACAATCACTTTAGGCAGTCAGTTAGAATAAAAAAGTATTTGTTAAGATATATTATGTGCCCAACATAGTCTGGGTAAAGCTACTGTCAATGGGGTAGCATCTGTAGTTAGAAAGGTTGCTCTGAATTTTCTTTTTGCCACTCAATAATGAGCAATGTAACTCTGAACAAGCTACTCTTCTGAGCTTCAGTTTCCTTATCTGTAAGTTGCAGATAATAATAGTACCTCCCCCAGGGTGTGTTGGAGAAGATTAAAAATGGTAATACATGTAACACACTAGTCCATATATGATCAATTAACAGAAGTTTTTACAGTCCCTTCCCTTAAGGAGTTTAAATGGGAGAGTTAACAGGTAAAAAACAGAATGAAAAGACAAAACAACAATATTAAAAATTAATACTAAGCTCTATTTTAAAGATGAAGAAATTAAGACCCAGAGAAGTTAGTCGCCTATGATTACAAATAAATGATAAGATGTGTTTAACACCAAAATTCATGTTCTTTCCATTACAACATGCTGCTTCCAGGGAAAAATCACAAAGGATGGAAGCCACAATAAACAAGAATGAGTAAGTTCAGTGGATGTCTTAGAGAATGCCTGAAAGGTACAAGGAAGAGTATGTTGGGAAGGGAGGGAGGGGGATAAGTTGGGGAGGGTGGAGTGAAACAAGATTTTGAATAATCATAAAGGCTAGTCTAAAGAAGAGCAGTGTTTATTACATGTAGTAACAGTAGGAAGGCACAATGGCTATGCTTAATGGGGTAGGAATGTGTAAAGAAGACACATTTTTCAACAGTCTTCTGAATGAACTGAATGAAAAGGTGACTAGTCAGGGAGAGACCACTAACCAGATCACCACTGCAGCAGTCTAAAGTGAATAAAGGCCGGAAATAGCAAGCTGGCAACAGATACAAAGTGATCTTACTATAAAAATCAACATCACTTTAAGAGGATAAAGTTTAGTTTTAGACAATGGGTTCAATACAGCAGTCACACAGTAGAGGCAGAGTTTTATAGATGACTGAAGATAGAAATTAAGTAAAGGGTTAAAGGTGAAAAAAAGATTTAAAGTAAAAAAAAAAATTATAGAAAGCCAGACTAAGTAGATATATTTTGCTTTAAGCAACAAAGGTACATTATTAATTTTTAAAATAAAAGTTAATGGGCAATTGTTTGCTTAAGAAAAGGTTAACAAATAACAAATTTTCCTAATGTATTTCAATTATGATTCCATTTATGAATGTGTTTAGGAATACATAATATATTAGGTAAAGGTAGACTTATGCCTTACTCAAAGCAATAAACTGTTACTTATTATTAAAGATTGATTATGTCACTAATCTTTATGTCTTTATTTATAGGTAAGAAGTTAGAAGAAAAAAAAGTATCATGGGAGGATATGGAAAAACTTCAAAATTGGAAGCCATGTTCCTTTTTCTTAAACTTGATATCCTAACAGCGTTTTTGTTTTTTTGTTTTGAGTCGGAATCTCACTTTGTTGCCCAGTCTGGAGTGCAGTGGCATTCTGCTCATGGCCACCACAGTCTCGACTTGCTGGGCTCAGGTGATCCTCCCACCTCACCCTTTCAAGTAGCTGGAACTACAGGCACACGCCACCATGCCCAGCTGATTTTTTAATTTATTGTAGAGATGAAGTCTCGTCAAGTTGCCCAGGCTGGTCTCAAATTCCTGGACTCAGGCAATCCTCTTGCCTTGGCCTCCCAAAGTGCTGGAATTACAGGTATGAGTTACCACACCCGGCTCCTAACAGTTTTTATCCTACCTTATTTTCAAAATAAAAGTCATATTTAATTTAGAGAATAGCTGCATGGCTTTCACAGTAAGCCAGTGGTTTTCCTTTTAGAAAAGACTTTTGACAATATTTACATTTTGCATAAAATTCTGTGGAATATTCAGCTATTCAGGTCAGGCAGACATAATCCTAATTGTAAAAAGGGAGACCGCAACTGAATGAGATAAACCCTCAAATGCCCAATCTATTCTGTGAAAATCAGCATAACTTCCTCTTTTTCTATTATTTCTTCCAGAACTGGTGAGAAAACAGCTTAGTTAGATCATTTTTCTGCTTATACTTTCTCTTCTCCTCTCATACCACTCCAAACTCAATGGAGATATTGTTTTGAATATTAATCTAGGGCAATGGTTCTCAAAGTATGGCCCATAGACCCCTGGGGACACCTGAAACCATTTCAGGGAGTTAGAAAATAAAAACTATTTTCATGGTAATAATAAGACATCATTTGTCTTTCACACCATTTTAACATTTCCAATGATGATGTAAAAGCAAAAGGTGAGTAAAAATGCTAGTGCTTTAGAGCAAATCAAGGTAGTATAGCACCAAAGCGTACTTGTAGTCATTAGATTCTCCACCATCATGTACTTGAAATTTTTAAAAATGCCAAATCCATTTAAGAATGTCCTTGATACCTGAGCCCGCAGGTTTGAGACCCGCCTGGGCAAACTGGCGAGACCTCATCTATACAATAAAATCAAAAAATTAGCCGGGTGTGGTAGTGCGTGTCTGTAGTTCCAGCTACTTGGAAGGCTGAGGCGGAAGGATTGCCAGAGCCCAGCAGGTCGAGGCTGCAGTGGCCGGGAGCATGCTACTGCACTCCAGTCTGGGCAGAGTGAGACTCCAACTCAAAAAAAAAAAAAACAAAAAAAAAGAATGTCCTTGATATATACCTAACCTTGAACTGTACCCATATCTTTAAAATAAGAATTAAAAAAAGAATGCCCTTGATGAAACAATAAAAATAATATATTTTACTCAATCTCAAAATCTTGAGTATGTCTTTTTAATATTCTATGTGGTGAAACAGGAAGTACATAGTATAACAATCCATCAATATCTGTAGGGGATTGGTTCTAGGACACCCGAGGATACCAAAATCCACAGATGCTCAAGTTCCTTATATAAAATAGTGTAGTATTTACATATAACCTACACACATTCTCCTGTATACTTTTAATCCTCTCTAGATTATTTATGATTTATTATACAATGTAAATGCTATATAAATATTGTTATACTCATTTAAGGAATAATGACAAGGAAAAAATGTGTATATGTTCAGTACACATGCAACCATAAATTTTTTTCAATAATATTTTCAATCTTCAGTTGGTGGACTCCATAGATGTAGAACCCACAGAAAATAGGATTGACTATACTTATGAAATACTTGTGCTGTGTAGAAAAGTACAATCACCGTCTCATGGAAAAACATTTGTGTGACTCTTTACATTTGAAGTTGGCCCAGACATTTTTCCATGGAATTCCATTTTTACTTGAAAAAGAATGACAAACTATTATTATTTAGACCTGGCCATTTGGTCATTTTTCTTCTTCCAAAAAGGAATGAAGTAAGCCTGTCATTTTTACAAAAAAACAATAACCGACAGTATTTGCTTCCAATAATACAATTCAAGCTTTAAAGTGATAATTTGAATTTTGGGAAATTTGCATTCTTCAATGAACATTATAGCTTCTCAATTCTTAAAGGCTTTTCTGATAGAATACAGTGATCAATGTGATCTTTTAAAAAAATATTATATAATGTGTCAATATACGAAAGATCTATGTGACTTGGTGAACCAATATTTTTTCAAATGCATGATGGGTAAATCATTCATGGGTAAAAGATTCATGTAAAGGCAATGGATTTTAATGTAACAGAGAGCACAAGTTCACTGACATGATTTCAGATTCCACAGTGCAATGAAACCTTAGCAAACTTAACTTTGACAAGTTGTGATGTAGTATTAAAGAATATTCACAATTAGCTTAAGGACCTACTAAAATATTCCTTCCTTTTCCAACTACATTATCTATTGAAGTAGGATTTTCTTCATTATGTTTCAACCCAAACATCTCACAACAAACCGAATATAGAAGCAGATATGAAAAAAAAGACTTCAATTAACAGATTTGCAAAAACATAAAATAATACCTCTCTTCTTACAAATGTATTTTGTTTGGAAAATAGCTATTTTTAATAGATTTTTAAGTTAACATATGATAGGTGTGCTATTTTTTAAAACAAATCAATAAATATTTTTAACATTTTCAGTTTTAATTTCTAACATGGTAAATATCAATAAATGTAATCCATATAAAGAGAACTTCGTCAGGGTCCTCATTGATTAAGCATGAAGAGGGGTCCAAACACTGGAACGGCTAATCAGGGAACAGAAACACTTAAGATTCATCCCCCTTTGCCCCGTGGACTAAAACTGTGTTTTGAAAGTAAGGTGCAAATTTTAGAGATACATTACTACAAAGGATGTTTGTGGGACTTGTGTGTTGTCAATACATAGTATAATTGTTAGTCTTCCATACAGTGTTTTGTGTTGTTCCCTTCCCCTGAATAGGCCAAAATATACCTTCCTAGTTTGGAACTAATTTTTTGTTCCAGTTGTCTTTTCTTAGTTTTTCTTTCAAGAAGCTCCTTCTTCTTTTGTCTGAGTTCATTGTCTTTGTGTTCTAGGTGTCTGCTTGTCTCACGTAAGGCAACCAACCCCGATTCCACTGCTTGCAATTTTCTATTAATTTCCTATGGAATATTTAAAAATGATTAACATATTTTAAAAACAGCTTCAGTGAATGTATTAGAAATCCAATTAATATTCTTTTCTAAAATTCAAATCAAATTAACCAACCTTTAGCTGTTCTTCTAAATGTCTTCTTTGCTCTAGATCCACAGTGACTGTGAGAAACTGGGCTACTTTTAGAGATGTGTTACTAGAAATAATTTTGTTTGAATACAAGGAAGTTTTTACCACATACTTCTCTTCTGCTGTATAAATTTGTTTTAATCGGGTTTCTTGTATTACCTACAATGTAAAACAAGTATCAGTGCACATCTAATATTAATTACAGTGTTTTAAAGAATTAAAGAATTAAAAATACAGACCAATTGAATTTTGAAAAATCAAAATATACTAAATATACTTTTTTTACAAAGATCCCCAACAACATTTCAAAAAAGGTGGTTGATAACATTTTAGGTTACTATTTTGGAAAACAATACTAAGAAAGAGAATTAAGAGAAAATTAAAGCAACTAGCAAAGTCAGCTATATTTCTTCTTCACTACACAATCTCTTCCAAGTAAGTACACTTTTGGAGTCTGTAATATAAAAAAGAAGAGACACCAGGAGCCAGATGTCTAGTATACTGAACTA
This sequence comes from Carlito syrichta, assembly GCF_000164805.1. Lineage (NCBI taxonomy): Eukaryota > Metazoa > Chordata > Mammalia > Primates > Tarsiidae > Carlito > Carlito syrichta. The sequence continues at coordinate 126,524 of NW_007248589.1, forward strand.
TGTGAACTCAGGTAAGTCATTTTACTCTCCCCTCCCCCCCCCAGCCACACTTTATATTTAGTTCTGGCATATTTGGGAGAATACTTAATTTAAACAATTTTCACAGATTTCACAAACTTTAAAAAAAAGTTTGTATTTTTTGAGATCTTTTCTCAAAACGTATACACGAATTTCACAAATTAAAATGCATTCTAAATACCATTAACACTATTAGGTCTATCTCTGTATGTTTATAAAGTATAAGTTGTTGTAATGCAGTTTTTTCCCTTTAAAGGTTCATAACCAATACTACTGTGGCTTGTTTGCCTCCAGAAATTTATAGTCTAAGTAAAGAGATAAGATATAAGCATACTCAATAGAATATACACTGATAACCTAAATCCTAAATAATTTGAGTAAAGGGATAGACTGGATGAAGTTAGCCTACCCTATCCAAGTTTCCTAAAAACAAGTTTTAAACTGGATTTGAACTGACAGAAATAGTGAGAGAAGGGCATTTACAGCAAAAAGGACATCTCAACCTAAGGAAGTCAGCAGATAATGTAGCCAAAAGGGAAAGTCTAAGAATTAATGAGAGAACAGGTCCATAAATAGGTATTATCACTATTAGAGAAACTGAAATGTTAAGTCTTGCTAATAAAGTCAAACACACAAAAAGAATATATTTTTATTCTAAGGAAGAAATATAGCCATCATTGTCATTATCTAGACATTAAACAGAAAGACTGAGGATATAGAGGTAGTAAATTTCCATAAAGATTTGTATCATCTGAAAGATAGTGAAGACAATGTCAGGGGCTTCCCCAGGTGCTTGAAGTACTTTCTGACTTTGCTATTATATACACATGCCTGAACAGTATAGCATCATGGTTTAAAATATTTACATATAACATAGCACTTAGTTGGGCATTGAGACAATAAGGTATACTAAACATTCAGTATGTTCCAGGATTTTTAAAATACCATAGTAAATAAAACTAAAAACAATGAGATAATTTAAAAAACTGGAAGAAAAAACAGAGGAAGGAAAGAATTAATTCACTTTTAATATAAACGATATGATTCCAAATCTATCTCTCCAGTACAAGCAGTTGTGTTAAAGCTATCTAGGTGATTTAAACCTGGAACACTATTCAAAAAGTAAAAGAATTTTCCAAGTAAATTGTTCCTTTGTGATCCAAAGTGGAGTTATAAAATCCTTCATTAAACTTTCTACTGCCTTTCTGTAAAGAGTTCTTACTACCCTTACTTTCAGAGATAGCCCTACTTGCCTCTAAAGTTATATGTTTTAAACTTCTAATAGCAAGTGTACAAGCACTCCTAAGATAATGCATTGGGGGCTCATTATCAATCCATTTTGCAAAAACAAGTTACTTATAGTAAGTGGCCTTACTAGTTCTATTTTGTTTTTGCCTGTGATAAAAGCGTATGTGGTTTGGAGTCACAAAGATTGCTTGTAAGAAGAAAATTCCAATCAGCATTAACAGAATATAGGAACTAAGAGTTTTGTGGCTATATGTACAAGTCAAGTAAATGAGATCCCATGAGGGGTGGTCATTCATATATGAGACAATCTTAAGTAGAAGCTTAAAGAAGGGAAGGCTTAGCAAAACAGTCCTATACTGCGGCCTACCATTCTAAGTATACTTTATCTGAAACATAATCTAGAAAACAACAATCTAAATGACTAAACTAGTAACATAATGTTTGAACATAAGCATAAACAGTTCACCAAGCAAGGCAGAATTAGGTAGGAAAATCAGGTGTCACTTTTTTACAGGTTTTAACTTTATTCAGTTACCCTAAATGTATTAAGTATTTATTCTAGTTAAATGCGCACCACTCCTGTCATAAAGTATTAGTCAACAGTCGGCGTTTGATATCGTATCAAAAACAATAAATACAAAGATAATTTCTGCACGCTTAAAAATAACAACAATATGCTTATTTAAATTTCTGATACTTTTTGCCTGTCTTTAGCTAAGAAGTTTTAACAAAACTACACTTTTGGTAATGATTCAGCACTTTCTTACCCGTTCAATTCTTTCTCTTGTCCGTTCAGTTCCTACAGGAACTTCATGAATATTATACTGACAACAAAGGTAGCTCATTACAGGATCAGGTGCATCAAATAACTCTCGCAAATAGGAGAAAAATCCATATTGTCTAGAAGGAAAAGTACTAATTAGATTTTTCTTCTGAAAAAAATCATTGAAAAAGAGTTGACAAGTGGTCAATATACAATAAGTAAATATAAATTGTTTAAACAATGATAAAGTCTTTTTTTTTTACATTTAAAAATCACTTAATATTACTTTTTTACTTGCCAGAAAAATTTAAGCTTTTTATGAATAAAACTGTTCTTTTGTTTCTTCTACTGTTTTTATATTTAGAATGTCTGCTTATATCTAGAGTTAAGATATTTACTTATAATTGTTTTATAACTGCAATTTTTACATTTAGTCCTTCTGGAAATTATTTTTGCATTATGAAGCAATAATTTATCATTTCATTTTCCCAATAAAAAACTATTTTAGTATCTTTTATTAAATAGTCTAATATTTTTCCTCTGATATGAAACATCACATGCATTGTACACTAACTGTATCTTGGTCTCTTCCTAGGTCTACATTTTTCCTTATTTTACTTTATGTGTGAGTTGGAGTCTCATTCTGTCGCCCTGGCTAGTGTGCAGTGGCACAGTCACAGTCATCCCAGCATCAACCTGCTGGGCTCCAGCGATCCTTCCGTCTCAGCCTTCCAAGTAACTGAGCTACAAAAGCGCACTACCACGCCTGGCCAATTTTTGATTTATTGTAGAGACAAGGTCTCGCCAAGTGGCCCAGCTGGTCTCAAACCCACAGGCTCAGGCAATCCTCTTGCCTCGGCCTCCCGAAGTGCTGGGATTACAGGCTGAGCCACCGAGTCCAGCCATTTTTTCCTTATTTTAGATGTAAGAAGAGATTCCAAAAGAAAATAATACAATCTATAACAAATATACTTGTGTAACAGAGATAATTAAAATGTTTAATTATTCAATATTCAAATGAGTCATAATAATATTTTGAAAACTTACTTCAGTTCATTCAAAGATCTTGAAGGTGCTTTGTATGCATATGAATTATTGGGAGCAATAACAGCATTCACTCTTAATTTTTTATGGTCACGAACCTGAATATAGAAAATAGAAAACATTGCTTTAATTACTATGTCATATCAATTTAAATGATTTTTTTTGAGTTGGGGGTCTCACTCTGTCGCCTGGGCTGAAGTGCAGTGGCACAATTATCGCTCACTGCCACCTCGACCTCCTGGGCTCAGGTAATCCTTCTACCTCAGCCTCCTTAGCAGCTGCAATGCCACCACGCCTGGTTAATTTTTGATTTTTTGTAGAGATGAGGTCTCACTATGTTGCCCAAGCTGGTCTCAAACTTGTGGACTCAAGCAATCCTTTGGTCTCGGCCTCCCAACGCGCTGAAATTACAGGCATAAGCCACCATGCCTGGCCTTTGAAATTATTTTTAAAGTTACCATATTCCTACTGGCCATTCATTGGATGGATCAGAATTTGAATACTGGATATTTGAAGTTACTTAGAAAAAAATGTTTTTATTGTAATAATGATACTCTAGTTATGTGTTTTTACAAAAAAAAAAAAGAATCCATTTCTTTTAGATACATGCTAAAATATTTTCAGATGAGACAGGATATCTGAGATATGCTTCAAAATCATACAGAAGGGAGATTGTTATGCTTCCATTACTGGCAGATTATCTTGTATTGGACTACTTTTTCTACAAACAATTATTATAAACTCTGGTCAAATTTGTAAAAGCAATTACTTTTAAGCACTGGAAATAGACGAAAGACAGTTAGAAGCTAGAAGGGAGCTGATATTTGAAAATTGAAATAGCACTACGTCAGATTTATGTGTTTATGTGGTTTGAAGGGCATTCCCCAAACTGGAACATTGGTAGTGAGAGTGAAATTCAGGTAGAAAGTTACAATCTTTCTGACTGGAGGAATCAAGCACAGGATGGTGACAGGAGCGATTAGAATGGCTATAAAATGAGAGGTAGATTCTTGGAAGGATGGTAGTGAAAAATGAGAAGTTTCAAAATCTGTATATAACGCCAGGCGTGGTGGCTCAAGCCTGTAATCCCAGCATTTTGGGAGGCTGAGGCGAGAGGATTGCCTGAGCTCAGGGGTTTGAGACTAGCCTGGGTAACTCAATGAGACCTGTCTCTACAATAAATAAAAAAACTAGCCAGGCATGGTAGCGCATACCTGTAGTTCCAGCTACTTGGAAGCCTGAGGCAGAAGGATCGCCTGAGCCCAGCAGGCGGAGGCTGCAGTGGCTGTGAGCGTGCCACTGCACACCAGGCTGGGCAACAGAGTGAGACTTCAACTCAAAAAAAAAAAAATTAAAAAACCAGAAAAATCTGCATATAAACTCCCATTGAAATCCTTGTCTGTAACAAGTAGAAGGCAAAAAACAAACAAAAAAACTCCCCCAAAAACTGAACGGAGATTTCAGTTGCTATCCATTGCTTGGGAGACAGAGCTTGGATTTTGAGTCCAGGTAAGTTAACTGCTTTCTCGTCTCTTTATAAGAAGGTAACTTAATGCAATCTCTGCAATGTACTATCCACAATTCCAATATACAATAAAAAACTCCTAGACATAAAAAGAATAAAATGTCACTATAGTCAAAATAAAAAGCAGTCAAGAGAAACTGACTTGACAAGGACCTAGGTGCTCGAATTAGCAGATTAACTTTAAAGCAGCTGTTATATGTATGTTCAAGAAAATTATGGTCATAATGAAAGAACAAATGGAGAACTATGGCAGGCAAAAAGAAAGAATAAAAGAGAATTAAATAGAAATTCTAGAACTGAAATCTGTGGTATATGAAATGAAAAATTCACTGATGAGCTTAATGGTGAAAGACTCTGAAAAAGATAATATTATGAAAAGCTTCATGCAAACAACATGAACAACTTAAAGCAACTGAAAAAATTCCTTAAAAATGCAATTTGCCAAATATGAAAGATGAAAGGAAAAACTGGAATAGCTTTTATGCTTATTAGAAAAATTAAATTTGCTATAAAAATTCCTATAAAGAAAATTATATCAAAATGTTTTCACTGATAAATTCCATGAAACAGTTAAGGAAGTAATACCAAAACTCTGCAGAAAACTAAGGAACACTTCTCCAGTCACTTTATGATACCAGCATAACTCTGATACCAAAACCTGACCAAAAAAAAAAAAAAATCACAAAAAAGTCTATAAACCAATATCCTCATGAATATACACGAAAAAATCTTTTACAAAACGCTGATAAACAGGAACCAGCAATATATGAACAGGATATATGACCAATTTTCTTTATTCCAGGAATGCCAGATTGATATAACAATAAAAAAAACCAGTCTAAATTATCACAATAATAAAGTACAAAAGTCATATGATCACATCAGTAGTTACAGAAAAACATCTGACAAAATTCACCAGTCATTTATGATAAAAATTTTCAGCAAAGAGACTAGAAGGGGACTTTTTTAACTTGATAAAGGGCATCTATGCAAAATCTACAGCAAACATCATACTTGAGCACAATAAAGAAATAAAAGATTACAAAGAAAAAAGTAAAATGATATATTAGCAAAATAAAAAATTTTCTATTATACACAGAAAGTTCTATGGAATCTACAAAGTTATAAGAAGACCTCATTTTATTATGCTTTACTTTGAGTTCTTCACAAATATTACTTTGTGTTTTTTTTTAAAAAACAACTGAAGATTTGTTGCAATCCTAAGTTGAAAAAGTCCATCAGTACCATTTTTCTAACACCATACTCACTTTGAGTCTCTGCATCACATTTTGTTAATTCTCCCAATATTTCAAACTTTTTCACTATTATTATATTTGCTATGGGGATCTGTGATGCCTGATGTTACTATTGTAATTGGTTTGGGGCACCACATGACACACCCATAAGGACATAAACTTAATTGATAAATGTTGTATATGTACTGACTGCACCACTGCCCATCTGTTCGACCCACTTCTCTCTCTCCCCAGGTCTCCCAGTTCCCTGAGACACAACAATACTGATATCAGGCCGTTTAATAATCCTACAATGGCCTCTAGTGTCCAAGTGAAAAGAAGAGTCGCATGTTTCTCACTTTAAATTAAAAGCTAAAAACAATTAAGTTTAGTTAGGAAGGCATGTCAAAAGCCGAGACAGGCTGAAAGCAAGGCCTCTCACAACAGTTAGACAAGCTGTGAATGCAAAATAGAAGTTCTTGAAAAAAATGAGAAGTGCTACTCTGGTGAACACATGAAAGGTAAGAAAGTGAAACCGACTTAATGCTCAAATGGAGAAAGTTTTAGTATGGAAAGAAGATCAAATCAGTCACAACATTCCTTTAAGCCAAAGCCTAATCCAGTGTAAGTGCTAATTCTTTTCAATTATTTAACGCTTAAGAGAGGTGAAGGAGAAAATTCTGAAGCTAGAAGAGGTTGGTTATAAAGTTTAAAGCTATAAGTTAAAGAAAGAACACTATCTCTGTAATATATAAGTGCAAGATGAAGCAGTAAGTGCTGATGCAGAAACTGCAGCAAGTTATTCAGGACCTAGCTAAGATCATTGATGAAGATGGCTGTACTAGACAAAAGATTTTCAGTATAGGTGAAACAACCTTCTCTTGGAGGTAGATGCCTTCTAGGACTTTCATAACTAGGGAGGAGAAGTCAATGCCTGGTTTCAAAACTTCAAAGGACAGGCAGGCTCTCTTGTTCAGGGCTAACGCAGCTGCTGACTAAAAGTTGAATAGATGCTCATTAACCATTCCAAAAATCCTAGGGCCCTTAGTAATGCTGCTAAACCTATTCTGCTTGTGCTCTATAAATTGAACAACAAAGCCTGGATGACAACAAATCTGTTTACAGAATGGTTTGTTGAATATTTTAAGCACACTGTTGAGACCTACTGCTCAGAAAATAGGAAGGTTTTCAAAATATTACTTCTCATTGACAATCCACCCACCTGGTCACTTAAGAGCTCTAATAAAGATGTACAAATAGATTAAAGTTGCTTTCATGCCGGCTAACACAATATCCATCCCGAATGCTGCCCATGGATCAAGAAGTAATCTCAACTTTCAAGTCTTGTCGTTTAAGCAACAACATTTTGTAAGGCTATCGCTTCCACACATAAGTGGTTCTTCTGATGGCTCTGCAAATTGTAAATCTGTAAATTGAAAACCTTGTAAAAAAGATCCACCATTCTAGATGCCATGAAGAATATTTGTGACTCATGAGAGGAGGTCAAGATATTAACATTAACAGAAATTTGGAAGAAATTGATTCCAACCACCATGGATGACTTTGAAGTTGACTTCAAAGGAGGAAGTCATGACAGATATGGCAGAAATTGGAAGAGAATGACTATTAGAAGTGGAGGCTAAAAGATGAGACTGAATTGCTGCAATTACATGATAAAACTTGAGAGAATGAGGAGTTGTTTCTTATAAAAGAGCAAAGAAATGGAATCTACTCCTAGTGAAGATGATGAAAACACCGTTGAAATGACATCAAAGGATTAGAATATTACATAAACTCAGCTGATAAAACAGTGGCAGCATTTGAGAGAACTGACTCCAATTTTGAAAACAGTTCCACTGTGGGTAAAATCCTATCACATAGCATCACATGCTACAGAGAAATCTTTTGTGAAAAGAAGAGTTAATCAATGTGGCAAACTCCATTGTTGTCTTTTTGTTGTTGTTGTTCATTTGTTTGTTTTATAAAGAAAAGCAATTTATTCCATTTTAAGCACTTACATAGTTAATCATGGAGAGTAACAGGCCTGCTAGTGAAACAGGTCACCCAAAATGGAGATGGCATCAAACTAGTGGTCAAAGACTAGCTCCTAAAAAAAAAGCAACTCTTATCAAGGATTAATTTAATCTTAAAAACAAAAAGTTATTGATTCAGTCTTCTCAACTTGACAGTCTACCTGTGGTATAACTGTCAGGTAAAAACATACATCTTTACAACTTGGTAGTCCCAAGTTAAAAAAACATAACCATTTCAGAGAAAGGAAAGAAGCAATATGAAAACAGCTTAAGAAGTACACTGATGAGCAAAAATATATGGGGAAAGAGGAAAATGTAGTATTGACTTACTGAAGAAACCAAGAGAAACTGGTCTACATATGGAAATGTGTATTCTAGAAAGTCAGGTGTCAAGATTTTAGAGTAGGAATCTATATGACTTGAATCTCCCCTATTTCCTGAATAAAAATGACATCTTGCAGTATTTATTTATACTTCACAGCTCAGAGACCTACCTCATTTGGCTCTATTCCTTACTCACTCTAGCCTTTACTTAAATGAGTCTAAAAAACATGGGGATACAACATAAGAAGAAAAATAATCCACAAAATATTTCCCTTTCTGTAGCTACTGTAGACCTGGTTTGTTACTATAAAATTCCTGAAGAAAATTTAAATGTAAGTCTGTGGCAATGCTGAATCAAGCCCCCTGGTTAATATATAGAAAATACCCATTGTTGGATTAATAGCATTGTTGGTGTTACCTATATGATAGGATAGATGAACAAACTCTGTGTCTCAAAACCAGTGTTAAATCAACCTCAGGGTAGAGAGGGAAAAAAAGGGAGTCTAGAATCACAAGAATTACTGACATGTCTAGGACCCTTGTCCTTCTAGATCTACGCTTCCTTCAGGGTCTTCATCATTATAACTGTTCTCTGCCATCTGCCACACTTGCATGATACTGTCTTCTGATACAGAACAAATCACCCGAGGTTCACTGGGATTCCAGGAGAAATCAGATATTTTGGCAGTGTGGCCACCACAAATAAACAACAACTCTGGTGGCCCATCTTCTGGGGATTGTCCTTCTCCAATTTTACTTAAATCCCAGACATTCAGTCTGTGATCAGTACCACTGGAAGCCAAAATAGTCTAATTGTGAGGTGACCACTGAACCTGGAATATTTCATCCTTATGTGATTCAAAGGAATGCAACTTAAGTTTCAGATTTCTCAAATTCCACAAGGCAAGTCTTGTCAGCTGATCCCCTGGCAAGAATGAACTCACTATAAGGAGTTAAAGAGAGGCAGTTCACTTCAGCAGTGTGAGCATCAAATGAGTGGCTTGGTTTAGAAGTATTGTTTGAACGAGTACCCCAAATTATAAGCTTCTGATCATCAGCAACTGACCCAAACAGAGACTCACAGAACAGATGCCAGGAAAATCTTCAACAACTGCTGTATGTCCTGTAAACATGGTCTTCGCATCCACTACTTTTCCTTCCTTTGGAATGGCACCGATATCCCATAGCCAGATGGTATGGGTCATCTGAAGCACTAAGTAAGTGCCCACTGAGATTTGGGTTTCAAGAAAGCCCATAGCCTTCCTTCTGATGTACACAAAGACATAAGTCTGGGTTGCACTCTCCAGAAGGGTCTGGTTTAGAAGGATGTTTTATAAAGTCAAAAACAAGAACACAGCAGGATGGAGTCTTTGTTGCAATGATACAAGGGTTCTGGTGCATATAACAAGCCCTGTTTACGTTTCCGTCATGGTTGATATTGATTTCTATTTCAATTTTCCACTAACCGAACCAAAACTTCCAAATTCTCCTTTTCCTTTGTTGTAGTGTGACGCATCAAACTGAGCATCATCATTAGGGAGTTGCACACTGGCTATCACAAGATGGTTTTGTTCATCCAATGTGTGTATCCCCAGGACAAGTTGACAAATGCTGAAATCTTTCCCTTCTGGTCTGGTTATGTCTGGAAGCCACTGTGCAGTTAGGCTGGGCCACTCCAAGGCATGGGTCATCAACAAAGAAAAGGGGTGTTCTTTTTCCATATGTTCTACTCTTCGTTGATCACACATTCTTCCACTGTGTTGTCAAAGGTTGCTTCCTTGTCAGCCATGGCGGGCAGGAGAGCCAAGGGAATCCCAGGGCTGAGCGTTGCGGTAGGGGCGGGGAGATTGTTGTCTTAGTTTAAGAAATTATTACAGCCATTCAACTTTCAGCAACCACTACCCTGATCAGTCAGCAGCCATCAACATCAAGGCAAGACCCTCCACCAGCAACAAGATTACAACTCACTGAAGGCTCGTATGATCTGTAGTATTCTTTTTTAAGCAAATAAGTGCTTTTAAATTAAGATACATATATCTTTCTAGTCATAATGCTACTGAACACTAAATAGACTACAGTATAGTGTAAATGTAACTTTTATATGCACCAAAAAATTTGTGTGACTTGCTTTATTGCAATATTTGCTTTATTGCGATCATCTGGAACCAAACCTGAAATAATCCTGTACTATAATTCAATAAGTCAATTCAACAGTGTCACAGGATACAAGATTAGTATTAAAAAAATGCATGCCTATATACTAGCAACGTACAGTTAGAAAATGAATTTTAGAAATGCTTTTAGCTGGGCACAGTAACTCACATCTATAATCCTAGCACTTTGGGAGGCGAAGGTGAGAGGACTGCCTGAGATCAGCCTGGGCAACTTGGCGAGACCTTGTCTCTATAATAAATCACAAAACTTTAGCCAGGTGTGGTGGCCCACGCCTATAGTTCCAGCCACTTGGAAGGCTGAGCCAGAGGATTGCCTGAGCCCAACAGGTTGAGGCTGTAGTGGCTGTGAGTAGGCCACTGTACTCCAGCCTGGGTGTCAGAGTGAGATTCCAACTCAAAAAGAAAAAAAAATCCTCTTATAATTGTGTCAAAAAACCATAAAATTCACATTTAAGGATATATTTTAAAATTAGACATTGAAATACACATTTAACAAAAGAGATGTAAAACTTATACAGGAAAAAAACTATGTTGAGAGATATTAATGGAGGCATGATGGGATGACAAAATGGAAGAATTTCATAGTAGCACAAATTAATAATTCTGAAAATATTTCCAAAGCATTCTAGGCTTCAACAAATGAGTTAAGTGTACTGATGATAATGGGAGCTATGTTTTTAATTAACACAAAAAGGAATTACAAATATGCAAAGGGCAAAGTCTAGACAGTACCCTTTAGTTAGCCTATAATTGGAAGTAGCACTGTGAACTAACAGTGCACTTATGCTCTCTAGATAAACACAGAAATAAATATAGACATAAGAGTTTGCATGTAAGGACTTGGAAGCAATGAGACATCAGCAGCAATGAACACAAGTATTTAGATCTTGGTTTCTAAAAGGAGCTAGGGATTTTTGGGAAAAGGGTTGACTGTAAGGCCTAAGGAGGATAATGTTCAAATGAGTCTAACAAAAAAGTAGTAAATGCTCAAAATATGAAGGCAACTTGTGAAAATGACAAGGGCGTTAACCTGAATAAGGTCTCACTGGCCAAATGGGGGACAAACTGAGCATTAAAGTGATAGTAATGGACTATAACGCAGAAATTCTGTAACATAATAAACAAATCAATAAATAGAAAAGAAGAAAAAGCTCTTCCTTGTAGGTAAAATGCCAACCAATAAATATAGAAGGAATGACTGAGTTAGAAATATTAATGGTTCTTAAACTTACTAGGTAGGGCTTCATGAAGAACAGAATATTTGCAGTTTAAGTATCTCCACACAATTACAAAGAGAAAAATAGTCTTACTCTAACACTTGTTTTGATAACAAATTTGTTCCAATTGACTAATATGTTAGGAAACAATTTGCGTACTATGTGAATTTCATATTTACTGATGTGCAATTTCACCCACAAAAAAGCCAAAATGTTTTCTCTAGGTGAATACAGAAAACTGCATCAAGCTGAATCAAGCTGAATAAGAATAGATATAATTTGTATGAGTGCAAACCCAGACACACACACGCTCCTCCTAAACATCTACTGGCTAGCTACTTCAGTCTACCATATGTGCTACGGGCCACATCCACTTGCATTTGTTGCTATACTTTCCATCTAATTTCTGATAACTAGATTATAATTGCTTTAACCACTACATAATAACACACAAGCTGAACACATCCAATGCCCACTTCTTCAAGTCAACTTCAGGTCTTTTTCAAAATAAAGCATCATACTTATTCTATTTGTGTGTTACAATTAACAATTTAATGTGTAAAACTGTGCCACAATTTTGAATAGGTTCATCATTTTTTTTGTGCCACTGATGAAATTTTTGAGTATTATTATTATTTTTTGCATCAGAGTCTCAGTCCGTTGCCCAGGCTGGAGTGCAGTGGCACACTCATGGCCACCCCAGTGTTGAACTGCTGGACTGCAGCGATCCTTCTGTCTCAGACTTCTAAGTGGCCGGAACTACAGCTACTATGCCCAGTTACTTTTTTGTTTATTGTAGAGATGAGGTCTTGCCAAGTTGCCCGGGCTAGTCTCCAGCATGTGGGCTCAGGCAATCCACTTGCTTCAGTCTCCCAAAGTGCTGGGATTATAGGTTGAGCAACCGAGTCCAGCCAATTTTTGAATATTATACTCTAACTTTTTTGCCGTAAACCCTGTGGGTTTTTAATTACACAATTTTGCATAACATAGTGAGTTTTAAGGATGTGTATGTTATACTATAGCAGAACTTACTTCACAGTGGAGAAATAATCAAGCAAATAATCAGTGAATCTGGGAATAAGCAACTTTTCTGTTTGTTTGAAATTGTATCAAAATAAGCTATTAAGAACAAAGCCAACAGAGGAGTGGAGGTATAAATGAAATAATCAGTCATGAGTCAGTATATTATTGATGCTAGTATATGGGGTATATTAAGTTATTAAAATATATTGTTTTAATGGCTACATTAAATAAAACTGAATTACACAGTAATTTCCTTTTCAATTCCCTTTCAATATTTCTTTTTTAAGTTTTTTGAGTTGGGGTCTCACTCTGTCATCCATTCTAGAGGGCAGGGGCACAATCATGGCTTACTGCAGTCTCAGCCTATTAGGTTTAAATGATCCTTCTGCCTCAGCCTCCTGGGTAGCTGGGCCTGCAGGAACACACCACCACACCCAGCAAATTAAAAAAAATTTTTTTGTAGAGATGACATCTCGTTTTGTTGCCCAGACTGGTTTCAAACTCCCAAGCTTAAGTAATCCTCCCGCCTCAGCCTCCCGAAGTGCTAGGATTATAGGCATGAGCCACTGCACCTATAGTCTTTTCAATATTTCTAATTATACCAAGGAGAAAGTTGCAATATGATGTCAGTATGTCCTTAACTCATTGTTATTGCCTTTTAAAAAATGTTATCTGCTTTCAGCAAGCAACAATACAGATCTAAAAGATACTAACAGTGGTTTTGTCTTATTGTTATGTAAATTATTACTTTTCTAATTTGGCAGTGATATTATTTTTCCTTTTAGAAGATTTTGTTTGAGTAACAAAGAGTAAGTGACTGAAAGAAAACTATTAAATAACATTATAGGTAGTAATCAGATATGGCAAAAATTGTGATGATAGTATGTATAAATGCCAAAATTGGGAAGATGGTTTGTAACTTACTAAAAAATGTGAATGGTAGTCTAGTAGATACAGAGGAAGTTATATAGAATAAATGTCACTATTTAAAATATACACATAAAAATTCAGATGTAAGAGAAAGTTCTGCTTCAATCTGATGAGCAGCTACGTAAAGTTAATTGTTATAGCATAAGAAGAAAGAATAAAGGTCAAATGATCAGGAATCCATATCACATTATCAATAAATGGTTCAAAACCTCAGTGCAAAGGCAGAATGAGGTTTTTACACAAGGGAAAGCACTCTGTACTCTAGGCCGGCCGCTTTCAAAACAGAAATCATCTAATTACACCTGAATGCATGCCCTTCACAGTGTACCATGTCTCAAAAATATGTAACCCAAGTCACCGACTTTTTCAATGAGCTCTGACATCAGAATAAACTACTGATTAGGCTTAAATAGTTCTAACATACACAAATGTTTAACTTTTTGGAGTCCATTTTGTAATTTTATACATCCAACCTTTTTATCCAGTCACCTTTATGTTCATTTTCCCTGCCAATTTCCAAACCTGAAGTAAGGCAATATGATACAAGGCAAAGAAAAGTAAGGATTCTTTCCAAACATTGTGTACTGGCAAAACAGAGGACCACATAAGTTGACTTAGGGTCCTGTCCTCACTTAGACCAATTAACAAAGGTTTAAACAAGATAAAAGAAAATCTAAACCTAACTTTTATAAGCCTTCTATAGAAATAGAAGGCATATGCAAAAGGAATAAGAACTCTTACAGACAATATCAAAGCATACAGCAAACGATATACAACATATATAATATCATATATAGCTAACAATATATGTCAGTATATAAAAATATATTATAATAATGATAATAGCTAATAAGCACTGTTCTAAATACTTTTACACTCACTAACATGCAATCCTCACAACCATCTTCTGAAGTAGATAGTATTACCCTTTTATAGACCAGGAAACTAAGGAAAAAAATATTCAGGCAACATGCCCAAGTTAGAAGCAAAGCCAGAATTCAAGTCCTGACAGCTTAGTTACAGAGCATATGTTCTAAACTACTAAGCCTTGCTGCCTTTCAGTGGCTTATATTCTTGGTCAGGGGCTTTTCTAGCCAGTTATAGGGTTCTCATTCTTTAAAAAAGGTTTTATTTATATTAATGAGCAATAACTTCATATTGATTTCCCTTTCAAAGTAAAACGGAATTTATTCCAATACATTTCCATAAAAGGATGCCTAAGCAAAGGTCCATTCTTATAATGTTTCTTTCTCTTAAAACATGACAAAATTACTCTTCATATTAATTTTAAATAATTTCAAAATATATTACAGATGTCCTTTTATAAAATAAGTTGACTGCCCTATAATGACACAAATTGAAGACATTAGCAAAACTGAATGATTTTACATAATAGGTGGTAAAATTAGTTATCACTTTTTGCTCTAGTGAAGTTAAAAATTCAAGCACTGAAAGAGAGGTACACCAAGTGAATCCAAATGTTATGTTGGTTAGTACTTGCCTCTTTGAGGAAAACTTCCATATCTTCATGACTTTCAAATACAAAGGCTCTCAAGTCATTAGATGAAATATGACTTTCAATATATTTGGCATTTTTATTATCTTTCATATTGATCTAAACAAAACACAAAGAAAAAAAGTTAATTTTTATGAAATCCAAACTGATTTTTAAAACATACTTATATTTAACTTAGATTCATTTAATTAAATTTCAATACTTGAAAAAAGGGAAGACAAAAAAAAGAAAAACTTGGTATCAAAGGGTCATTTTAAAACACCTAATTACCCAGAAATAATCAATACAGTACACAGTTAAACAAAAGCTAAGATTTGAATAGTACCTGATGCATATCAGTTTTTATATTACCCGAATAAAGAACTTAAGTTCCTCTTTTGGTCAACTCACTGAAAACATTTGAAACAGTCTTAGACTCCTACCTAAGAGTATAAACTTTTCTCATCTTTACCCAACCTTAATATTTTTCTTCTTAATCTTCAAAAGAACTTCATATCATACATGGAAATAACTGATAGGCACAAAAACAAAAAGAACTAAATAAAACTTTATAAAGCTAGTAAAAAGCAAAAAAATCAGCCTTCCTATGGCTTAACTGTAACTATCAGTACCTTCAAGCAAAACTCTAATTTTGTATTCCACGGCATAAACTTATTGACTTATTTGAAAAATATTAACTAATTAGGCAATTCCACATGTGATGCTCAATGCTTATGGATGATATTAAGATAGGTAAGGTAAAAAAACAATCTTAGGAAGAATATAATCTATTATTTATTGCAGATAAAGAATTATGTTGAAAGCAGAGCATGATAAAGTCACCATTAACAGAGGCATATAAAAAGTACTATCTATAAAATTTTAGGGGAGAGATAAAATTAGTTACTACTTCCAGCAGATAGAAATAAGCTTTCTTGAAAAAAGAATAAAAGGGGAGGTATTTATGTACTATAATGTATTATGAAGCATACTAGCTAAAAGCTAGGGCTCTGGGGTCCTTTCAAAACATACATGTGAGTTTGCTCAAGTACTACTTAAGTCTTAGACAGCTTTACTTTTATGTATAAGATGGATCCAGTAGAACAGTATATACCTCATAGAATTAAATGCAGATTAAGAGATAATACAGGGTCAGACTCGGTAGCTCAGCCTGTAATCCCAGCACTTTGGGAGGTTGAGGCAAGGGGATTGCTTGAGCCCGCAGGTTCGAGACCATCCCAGGCAACTTGGTGAGACCTTGTCTCTATAATAAATAAAAAATTAGCTGGGCATGGTAGCACATGCCTGTAATTTCAGCTACTTGGAAGGCTGAGGTGGAAGGATCACTGGAGCCCAGTAGTCCATGCTGGGGTGGCCATGTGTGCTACTGCACTCCAGCCTGGACAATGGAGTGAGATTCCAACTCAAAAAAAAAAAAAAAAAGAGATAATACAATAAAAATAGTAAAGTGCTTGTTACATAAATGTTGGCCAATATTGCTATTTTAAACTACAGAATATCAATCAATGTAGAAAAATGAGAAAAAGAAACACAGCAAACAAAAAATTAAAACCACATAAAATACCATAATCCAGACATAAACACTATAAAGATTTAGAGTCTATTGATTCACATCTTTTTGGTACTAAATTATTTTATTGGAAGAAATGCTACAAATAAAATGTGGGTGTTCACTAAGACTTATAGAAAGGGTAAAAGTAACTCCAATATGACCATAGAAAGTCAGTTTAATAAAATAGAGAAGCCAGGCTTGGGGGCTCAGCCTGTAATCCCGCGCTTTGGGAGGTTGAGGTGAGTGAATTGCCTGAGCCCACGGGTTCGAGACCCGCCTGGGCAACCTGGCGAGACCTCATCTCTACAATAAATAAAAAAATTAGCCGGGTGTGGTAGCGCGTGCCTGTAGTTCCGGCCACTTGGAAGGCTGAGGCGGAAGAATCGCCAGAGCCCAGTAGGTCAAGGCTACGGTGGCCAGGAGCATGTCACTGCACTCCAGTCTGGGCGACAGAGTGAGACTCCAACTCAAAAAAAAAAATAGCTATAGATAAGGCAGTCTAGGACTTAGCTCTCATTATCACATTCTCCCAGGGTGTATTTATCAAAAATATTCTGCCACATGAGATCCCAAGGCACTCATTTTGTGTAAATTGGTTACGTAGTCATTCAATTCTTTGATAGCTTTCACCTGCTCATCCAGGCAATAAGTTTTAAGTAAGTCAAACAAGTAAGGGTCATTTTGGTCACTGGTCAGTTTGTGTGGCTCTAGTAGTCACTGATTCATGCTTTTCTCTAAGTGTATTGCACACTTCGTTGCATAATGGAGGTTTCCCTGATACCCTGAAGAAAGGTTTAGCCACCTTGCTAGTTCTGCAGCTTCCTCAGGATGCTGCAGAACTTAGGATGCTCCCTATTCTCATAAGATTGGTGAAGAAAATATTTGCCAAAGTTTTCCAAAGAATTTCAATTCTGCAATACTTCACAATTAAAGTAGTAAGATACAGACAGCCAGATACAGCACTCCAAGATGATCTGGTAGTTGACAATAGCCACCTTTCACAATTTAATAAAAATTTTCTATACCTCTTATTCTATAACCTATTTTATGATTCATTAACATGTCATAAATGTCCTTTTATATTAGGAAACAGAGCTTCAGCAACATTTTTAATGATTGCATGGTTTTCTACTGTAAGGATATAGAGTAATTTATTTAACCAATCAGTATTGTTGTACATCTTCTTCTTTCTGCTATTAGAAACACTATTGTGAGGAGTATATCTGTAAATAAAGCTTTGCACAATTCTCCAATTCTAGACTGAATTCTTAGAAGTACATTATGGAAATAGATGATTTATGTGACTAAAATTTTAAGTGCACTTTGCTAACTTGTCTATGAAGGGAGCAGCACTTCAACTAGACCTTGAAGGATAGGGTAAATGTGTGGAAGATATAGATGGAGGGAGGTAGTAGGAAAGGTGGAAGGATATTCTAAAAAGGGTAAAAAAGCTGAATATATCTCTGTCTCAAACATTCAAATATAATTAAAAATGGAAATACATGCTAGCTAGTAATCTGACATGCTAATAGGTGAGACCCTACAGTGACCACACAACACACAGCCCTTCCTGTCTCTGTCTTGTTTCTCCCACCCACCCAGGGCTGGGTTTGGTTAGAAGGTGGTTGCAGAGCACTCTCAGGAGAAGTAGTGTGACTAGGTGTCACAGGTGGGCCAGTCCTAAAGGGAAGAGAAGTCCTTGCTGATGGAGGGATGCAGGACAGAAACTAGGAAAGGGAAGGGGATGATAGTGGCAAGACGTTTTTCCTTTTCTGTAATTGCGGAGAACCAGGATGATTATTATTATTACTACTACTACTACTACTACTGAGAAGATGAAACCTAGCACCACCACCACCACCACTACTACTACTACTACTACTACTACTACTGAGAAGATGAAACCTAGCACTGGCAGAGGGGACCTTCTCTGCTTTTACCTTTCAGGTTTGACTCCTGGCACTGGCTTTGATACTTGAAACTTTGAGGTTCAGGGAATTCAGAGAATTTGGTAGGTACAGTTTATTGAGAAAGGGAAATTTTGGGGAATAGATTGATCACCCCAACTGACATGTTTCTGGAAGTGGGGAGAGGGTTTAACTGAGGCTATTCTGGGCTCTTGCAGTGATGGTGGGAAAGAAAGTTCTTTCCATGGCTGTACTTCTGTTAATAATCCTTTCCCCTCAAAAGAAAGATTGTGATAAAGAATAATTTGGAGTAAAAGGTCAACAAGATAGAATTAGAAAGATGTGAACTTTGCAAAGGACCATTCAGAGGTGCTGCTTTGTCCACGCTGTCTTCTCCTGCGATGATTGCTCCCACCTGCACCTCAGTACCAGTCAAATGAGCATTCTGTGAAGTGTATCATGAGCATGCATGCAGGTCACACTATGCTCTGAGGAGGGGGCAAGCTCTAATTTGTGGGAAAAGAATTAAGTTATTTGTTTCTCAAAAGAGTTATTTTGTATTTTGTTTTCTATTAAAATGCACTGTTTCAAAAAAATAAAATAAAATAAAATGCCAAGAGGATGACAAATCTAACAAAGTTCCAAAGCATTATTTTGAGCCTGGCATTTTACAAAAATGGTAACAATTATACCTGCATTATAAGTTATACTGAGGGTTACAATATTTTTTCTTATATTTTCTTTCTATTCTTATCAGATTAATCAAAACAATGTATGCATCCAAAATGGAATTTCTCTTCTTGACCTAGTAAAAATATTCTAATATATACCTGAACAAGTAGAGAATATGTTACATATATTAATTTCACTAATGTGATATAATAGAAGATAAAAAACTATATAAGTTTTAATAAAGTATAACACAAACATGAATTACAAAAATAGAACTTTTAATGAATCCTACAAGAATTTATAGTAAATTCTTGTCTTAAAAAAATTATCTGGCAAAAATAATCTTTCATTAATTTCAGGATAAGTTTTAAGTTCACTCTATGTAATATGTCATTATCAAAGAATGCAGTTTTTAACTTTTTCACCCCAAACTTATTACTTTAAATAGGTTAGCTGGTAATTATCCCCAAAATCCATGGCCACACTTCTTTAAATGATTTACTAAACAGAGCTTCACCTATTTTTTTTTGAGTTGGAATCTCACTCTGTTGCCCAGGCTGGAGTGCAGTGGCACACTCATGGCCACTGCAGCCCCAACCTGCAGGGCTTAGGCAATCCTTCCACCTCAGTCTTCAAAGTAGCTGGAACTACAGGTGCGAACTACCATGCCCAGCTTTTTTTTTTTATTGTAGAGACAAAGTCTCATCAAGTTGCCCAGGCTGGTCTTGAACCCCTGGGCTCAGGCAATCATCTCACCTCGGACTCCCAAAATGCTGAGATTACAGGCTGAGCCACCATGCAGCCTAGCTTCACCTGTTTTTTTGATGACCCACGATCATCAATAAGGGCTATCAGATATTCTATGATGTCACTAAACTATTGGCTTCATTCTCAAAATCTTCAGAATGCCCTTTTGTGGTAACAGGTGACTTTCTTGCTTATCCTCTGTCTTATATTTTTTATCAACATATTTATTTACAGTACTCTTCTATCTCTTCAGCAGAACTTAATCTAATGCCTACTATAACCTAAGAAGAATATGTGCCAGAAGTAATCAGCTAACCAAGCTAGTTTTCTACAATTCTTAGTCAATAAGTCATCAGTTTCATACCTCTTTCAGAAAAAGGTTCACAAGTTTTTATGATAGCTAATTCACTCATTGATCAAGGGTCCTTTACAAAGCTCATGTATGAATTTAGCAGTATGTCAGATACCACAAGTCTGAAAATGGAAAACCGGGGTATCAATAGGACAAAAAATTCTTAAAACAACAAAAATCTATAATAATAAAACCAACACGTGCTATCAAGATGAACAAAATCTCTTACCGTGAGCATTATGGGCTCACAGACCCTTTGCTTAAATTTGTCTCTGTTATTTCGTAGCCATAAAACTGCATCATATGTGTCACGGTATCTCTGTCTCAGTTTGTCTTCCTTTTGATTCATAAGGTTATCAAAACGTATAATATGATCATTCACACCTAAAATTAGAAGATAAAAACAAAGTACTGTTTCTCTGAAAACTTTAGTGAAATAATCTCTCAAAAATACAAAAGAATATCCTAAATCTAAAGGTTATAAACACTACTCAGCAAGTACTCTACACAATGGAAAAAACCTGACCCGAGCAAATCATTCCAAAATTTCAAAACACCTGGGATAAAACACAATCTTAAAACTATCAAAAATAGTAATAAAAAAGGTTACCTACAAAAAAACCAAACAAACAAGAAAAACACTAGATTTCCTATCAGAAGACAATTGCAATAAGTCCTAAAAATTCTGGAAGCAAAACTATTTTCTACCTAGAATTGTATATACAACAAAACTGAAAAAAAGGGGATGATGAAATGAAGATATTTTCAGGGGTGCAAAGACTCGGAAATTAATGTTCAAATATTTCTTCTTAGGTTACCTGAAGATGTGTTTTAACTATGGTGTAATATAAGAAAAAGGAAGATATGGAATTCAGGAATATGTTTATAATACAGAAAAGGTATAAGGGAAATCCCAGATGACAGCCATGCAGGAATTCTCGAGAACAATCAGTTTAGAAGGAAGGAGGAGGATGGAAGGCTACAGAACTCAAGAGGATGTCTGATGAGATAGCCCCCCCCACTTCAATTTAAGGAAATACTAAAGCATACATTTAAAAAGTAACTAAAACCTTTAAAAAAGCTATTGATGAAAGAAAATTTAATCATAATGCACTACTTGGCTCAGCTATACACAAATTTAATTGCTGTAATAATACTTAGTTATTTCTAAACTTCTATAATTAACCCATAAGTAGAGTATAGAAAACTTATAGTTCTCAATAAACATAAATGTTTTCAGTCTTGAAAATATAAAAGCCGGGCTCGGTGGCTCAGCCTGTAATCCCACGCTTTGGGAGGCTGAGGTGAGTGAATTGCCTGAGCCTGCGGGTTCAAGACCCACCTGGGCAACTTGGTGAGACCTCAGCTTTACAATAAATCAAAAATTAGCCGGGCATGGCAGCGCATGCCTGTAGTTCCAGCTACTTGGAAGGCTGAAGCGGAAGGATCACCGGAGCCCAGCAGGTCGAGGCTGCGGTGGCCGGGAGGGGCCACTGCACTCCAGTCTGGGTGACGGAGTGAGACTCCAACTCAAAAAAAAAAAGAAGAAAGAAAGAAAGAAAATATAAAAACCAGGATACAGAGAATTTAGAAGGTCGGAATGGAGAAAAGTAAAAAGCAAGGATGGGAAGAAGTATTCACACTTTTAGTTTACAATGTATGAATTCAAGCAATATAAACAATTGTTAAATGGCCAAAAGAGAGATATGTATATTATTTATAACAAAAATCAGTATTACTAATATAATAATCTCATTCAAGGAATTACAATAGGGGGATGTTATGAGGTAAAAATCTACAACCAATCATTCAATATAAACAGATAATGTCTAAAACTGATTACCCAAACAGCAGAAAAATAAGAATATGTGAAATGGCTATTAAAAAACTGCTAAAAGAGATAAAAGTGCTTACTCTCGAGTGGATCGTGTGGTGGAAAAGGGGTTGCACCACTCTTCTCTTATAGTTCTTTTTTTAGCCATCCACCTCTAGTACTTTGATAAATATATAAAAATGAGTTGTTGTTTTTTTTTTAACTGATATTACAAAGACAGAACATAAGATCTCCTCTATCTGAATAATGCTACAGATCTACTCACATGGTCTACAAGAAAGAAGACCAAAGATGAAAGTGTCAAGGAACTAAGCTAAAGAAATATTATGAAGGCTAGAATAAAGAGCTTGAATCTGATCTGAGTAATAGCCAATGACTCTGTAAAAAAAATAAAGCTAAGCCATTTTAGAGAAGTAAATCAACTGCCATAATGTGATGATGGTCAACATCAAGGTACATGACAGATACAGGTAATTAAGGCATAAAGTCAGAACTAAGCAGAGCTTCCTCAACACAGAAATTTCCTGAATATTAAAAAAAAATTTTTTTAAATCCTCAGAGGAAGAAAACAGCTCATCAACAGATATATCTCCATTTTATAAACATTTCACCCTAATTGTAAGAAAACTTACTCCTTTTTTCCTTCTCGAGCGTTTCCTTCTCTCTTCGCTTATCAATGATCTCTCCTTCACATGATGCCTTTTCATCTTGAACGCACCTCAGATCATTTGTAATGGCATCAATCTGGGGCTGAAGATTCTCACAGTTTTCTGTGGTCTTTAGTTCATTTTGCAAATCCTCTATCATTTTGCGGGTATTACTTATTCTCCTCTGTCGGTCATGCTCTTCATTTTGCTTTACTGTTAAGGCCTGCTGAAGCTCCTCAATCTAATAAAACAAAGGTAGGTTAGTACCTGAGATTGTTTTTCTCCTGGTTCATAAGACTTCAGTAATAACATAATTTTAGAAACATAATCTAAGAACATGGGTGTCTTCTTCATAAAAGTTATACTGTGTGAACTAGACTTGCAGATTACCAGTCCTAAAAGACTACCTTGTATCTTTGTTTTATACATTCACTAACATATCCCAAATTCCTAGAGTAGTACTTAGCACTCATTAAACATTTGCTGAATAAACAAAATATTTAAAAAGCCAAACAAACTTCTAAATACTTACACAAGTACATACTACACACCATAAGACCAAAATTAAGTCACCTGGTATAATTTACTATGATATAGTTTCAGTAAATAATAGAAATTATGATGAAGATTACAAGTCACTCTATTATGGTTTGAACATCCCTAATCCAAAATCCCAAATTCTCCAAAATCCCAAACTTTTTGAGTGCCCACATGTCACAAGTTACCCTGAACACATCATTTTTTGCATTGTATTAAATACACTTTTTTTTTAACTGCTAAATACTTATGTGTGAATAAGTATTTTAAAATGATGGCTAATTGGTAGTATATAAATTCAGAGACAGGAATGAAGGTGATGCCAAATAACCACAGACTGTCCACATGGGTGGCTGAGATAGTGACACCCTTGCATTCTGATGGCTCAATGTATACAAACCTTGTTTCGTGCACAAAATTATTTAAATAAAAACTAGAAACAATCTAAATACCTATTAACAAGTGAGTGGATAAACAAATTGTGGCCACAAGAAAAGTGAAAAAGAAAATATACTAAACTGAGTGAAAATAAAAATACTATATATAAGAATTTGTAGGGCACAGCTAAAGCAATGATGAGAAGAAAATTTTATAACACTAAGTGCATACATAAGAAAAGAGGAAGTCTCGAAGCAGAAGCTTCTACTTCAAGAACCTAGAAAAAAAAGGGGGGCAAAACCAATGGAACAAAGAGCCGCTTCCTCGAAAAGATCAATGAAATTAGAAAACCTCTGGCAAAAAGGTTTTGCTACCTTAGACAAAATGAATAATTCCTCAAAAAATATAACTACCACAACTTACCTAATATGAAATTAACTATTTGAATAGCCCTATAACTAATAAAGCAGTTGAATTCATAATTTTAAAGCTTCCCTTGCAAAAGTCTCCAGGTCAGATAGTTTCACTGGAGAATTACACTGGAGAATTGTTTAAAAATAATTAACATCAACTCTACACAATCTCTTCCAGAAAGAGAAGAGGAGGGATCACTTCTCAATTCATTTCATGAAGCTAGTTATTACCCTAATAATAAAAACAGAATATTTAAACAAGAAACTACAGAAGAATACAGTTCATAAGTACAAACACAAAAATTCTTTAACATAAAATCCAACAGTAAGTAAAAACAATTATAAACTTATATACCACAACCAAGAAGTGGAGTTATTCAGGGGTGTACAGTTGATTTGATATTCAAAAATAAATCAATATATGCCATCATATTATAAAAAATTTGCTAAAATTTTTATAAATCCAATATAACCCATCATATGCTAAAAAAATTATACAATCATACTCAGATGCAGAAAAGCATCTGACAAAATTGAATACCCATTCATCATAAAAATTATCAGAAACATAAAAATATGTATAGAGATTTGATGAAAAGCATTTATTTAAAAAAAACATTGTCAACATATTTAATGGTGAAAAACTGAATGCTTTCCTCCTGTGATCAGGAACAAGACAAAGATGTCAGTGCCCACCATGGTGCTAATGTTCTAGCCAATGCAATAAGGCAAAAAGAGGAAACTAAATGCACACAAATCAGAAAGGAACAATAAGGTTTGTTTCTATCTGTGGATGACACATTGTTTATGTAGAAGATTCCAAGAAATCTACTAAAAAAGAAAAGCAGACAAACTGACTGTGGAAATCTAACAAAACATATGGAAGACTTGTATGCTGAGAACTACACAATGTTGATGAAAAAGAAATCAAAGATCCAAACAAATGGAGACATACCATGTTCATAGATCGGAAGATTCAACATAGTAAAGATTTCAATTCTCCCCAAAGGTTTAATGCAATTGCTATTAAAATCCCAGCAACATTTTTCTGTAGGTATAGAAAAGATTTGGATGTCACCAGAAAAGGTAGTAAAAAATCTCTGGGAATCTTCTTCTTCATAAAAACAATAAAAACACTGACAAAAATTGTCAAAACTGACTCCTCACTCCATTTCTGTAGTAGTCTTGAAAACTAACAGCCCACAATCACAGTGAAAACCAGAAGCCTAGCAGTCATTAGAGAGGAATAAACAGGTTTGGAGCTCTTTTTTTTCTTCTTCTAAAGATGAGGTCTCACTATGTTGCCCAGGTTACTATCAAATTCCTGGGGTCAAGAAATCCTCCTGTCTCGGTGTCTCAAAGTGCTGGGATTACAAGTGTAAACCACCACACTCAGCTTTATGAAGTGCTTTTAAATCCTCATTCTCAGGGAACTGTCATCATCTGGCCTGCCTGGCAATTTCCTAGAAAACTTTACTTGCCAGGCTTGTCTTTATTTGATCCAACTCACAGCTTACCCACAGTAAAATGGCCTTGTTCCTTGATATGTCTGTCAAAGACAATCAGTGGCAAATGTTTCATATCACAGTTGCCTGAAACAGGATAACAGTTGCAGCAAACAATAAGCTAACCAAAAATCTTTTTTAAAAAAAGCTGAGGAATGAGATGTATATATGAAGTTTTGGAAGCTCCTGGGAATCTAGAGGGTCACATACATCACCAAGACTGTGTGCAAGTCTTGGGCTGTGCGCATGCTCAGAAAGAACTGTGAAGGCCCTAAGCTGTCACCTGTGTCTTACCTTGAGGCTGTGTGCATATAGAAAGGTGAAGGCTGAGTCAGAGTTGTAAACTAGCACTGAATATTAACCAAGTAGTTCAACAATACAAGGAGCATTTATTTAAGACAAATGACTAATCTCAGTGAAAAATGTGAATACTGCCTGGCTGAAAGTTGAAGGCATGACTCAACATACACGTAGAGACACTTAACAAAGACTGAAGACATCCTGGTTTCAGACATTTAAGAAAATATCATTCTATTCATTAGCTGATGACTATCTTAACTGAGTAGTGATTTCAGTAGCTACATATGATATCCAAGAATACAGACTTTACAGAATTACGAAACAATATTACCATCAATTAATACAATATGTTATTTAAACTATCCAGTTTTAACAGAAAATTGTAACACATTAACAGAAACAAAAAGGAATGACCCATACACAGATAAAAAGGCAGTCGACAGAAAAATTCTCTAAGGAAGTCCAGAAATTGACTTATAAGACAAAGGCTTTAAAACAGCTATTTTAAATATGTTCAATGAACTAAAGGAAACCATGTTTAAAAAACTAAAGTAAGAGAACAATGTCTCACTGAATAGAAAATATTGAATTATAAAAAAGAACCAACTAGAAAAATATGAAGTTGAAAAGTACAGTAATTGAAATGAAAGATTAACAAGAGGTTGAACAGCAGATCTGAACAGGCAAAAAAAAAAAGAATAAGTGAGCTTGAAGACAAATCAATTAAGATTACCTAGTCTGAGGAACAGCAAGAAAAAAGAATGAAAAGAAACAGAAGCTCTGAGATCTGTGGGACACCATCAACAGATCAAAATATGCATAACAGCAGTCTCAAGAAAGAAAAAGAGACAAAAAGAATCTTTGAAGAAATATTGGTCAAAAACTTTCCAAATTTGATGAAAAACATTAACCTGCATATTTAAGAAGCTCAATGGATTCCATACAGGATAATATTCCATCAAGGATATTCCCATCTAGAAATGTTATAGTTAGCAGCTGAAAATCAGACAAAGAGAAAATTTTGAAAGCAAGGAAAAAGTGGCTCTTCATGTACAAGATCCTCAATAAGATCAACAGTTGATTGCTTGGAGAAACCCTGGAGGTCAAAAGGCAGTGGGATATCTTATTCAAAGTACAGTACTGAAAGAAAATCAATAATTCTATATCCAGCAAAATTATCCTTCAAAAGCAAACAATAATTTAAGACATTCCCAGACAAATAAAAACACAAAATTTGTCACCAGACCTGCCCTACAAAAAATACTCACAGGTATCCTTCAGGCTAAAATGAAAAGACACTAGACAACTCTGAATTTACACAAAGAAATCAAAAGCCCCAGTAGAGGTAATCATAAACTTAAAACACACAAAAAGTGTGAAACATAAAATAATGTTAACCGAGGTAAATGTAAAACACAAAATAAATGCATTCTGTTCTTTGTAATTCTTTTTTTTTTTCTTCCTATCTGATATAAAAGAAAATTGTTGTGGTATAATAAAAATATATGTATACTTAGTCTTTGTCTCAGGTTCCTGGCACAGAGTTCTTAAAATTCTCGGAATGTTTCTTAGTGACAAGTGTATCTTTTGTTATTCATAATGAGTCTCTTTCCACAATAACTTACATCAAGCTTCAGAATGAGGGCTGGCTGCCTGAGTAGAGGTTTGAAACATTCAGCCTCATCCACTGATCTCAAGGAAAGGAAGAAGGCTGGAGACTGAGTGAAATCACAATCACTAATGACCAATGATTTAATCAATCATGCCTATGCAATGAAACTTTGATAAAATCTCTCCCCCCAAAATTTTATTTTTTTTTAATTTTAAAGATGTGAGGTACAACTCAGGATTAGGGATACAAGTGGACATCATACAGGTAAAGTTTGGGCCTCCCTCTGGTCCCTACTTTGCCTGGTTTGAGATTAGGTACCCTTACTGATGCTGTGTTCTCCCCCCAACCAACCGCCCCTGATAAAATCTCTTGAACAAGATTTGGAGTACTTCTGGGTTGGTGAGTGCCAGGAAAGCAGCACAGAGAGAATCAAAGTGCTGCATCACCCCACATCCCATCCCTTGTCTTCTATGCATCTCTTCCATTTGGCTGTTCTTGAGTTGATCCTTTATAATAATAAATTGGTAATCATTAATCATACTGCTTTCCCAAGTTCTGTGAATTACTGAACTGGAGTGGGGATTGTTGAAACCCCTAAATTTGCAGCCAACTCGGATGGAAGTGCTATAGCTGGAGACCCAGGACTTGTGATTGGTGTCTGAAGTAAAGGCAGTGTTGTAGAACTGAGCTCTTAAGTTGCAGGATTTGTGCTAACTGAATTACACTGAATTGCTGGACACTCAGTTGGTGTTCAAGAATCAGAAAAGTGTTACAAAAAGAACTGTAAAAAGCAACAATTACAAAATTGTGCTGACAGGTTTATAATGATTAATCAAAGTAAGGAGAAGGAAATGGAGTTATACAGAATCAAAGTTTCATATACTGTTGAAGTTAAGTTGGTGCTAATCTGAACTATTATTATAATTAATACCAAATTAATTAATTGAACCTCAAAGGCAACAACTAAGAAACAGGTCAAAAAATGTAAAAGGAAAAAAAAGGAACTAAAATAGTACAACAGAAAATATCTATTAATATTAAAGGAGGCACTAATGAAGAAAAAGAGAACAAAAAAAGTCTTAAGACATATAGAAAACAAATTAGCAAAATCACATAAGTAAATCTATCTTGTCAGTAATTATAATAAATGTAAATGCATCAAGCATTCCATTTAAAAGGCAGATACTGGCAGAATGGATCAAAAAATCATAACCCAACTATCTGCTGTTTACAAGAGAAACACTTTAGGTTCAAAGACACAAATAGGCTTAATGTAAAAGAACAGAACTTTACATAGTGAAAAAAGAACTCTTCAAGCAATCCTCATTTCAATAAAAGGCACCATACACAGTGAAGTCAAAAGGTAGATGTGATTATTTCCTTAAAAATTTTTTGTAGATGAGGTCTCAATGTTTCTTAGGCTGGTCTCAAACTCCAGGGCTCAAGCAACCCTCCTGCATTGGTCTCCCAAAGTACTGGGATTACAGGTTGAGCCACTGCATGCAGCCTACATTTGATTCTTGATTCTTCCATAATTAAATCCTTCTATCCCCTCAGTAAGTTTTGTTGATTCCATATCCTAAATTTACTTAATAACTGATACTACCCCAGTTTAAGGCACAATCATCTCTTGGCTGGATGACTATAATAGCCTCCTAACTGACTTCCCTGCATTCATTATTGCCCCATAATGCTCATTCTCCATAAGGCAGTCCACACTGCTTTAAAAAATAAATAAAATACTGTTTCTCCCTAGCTTAAAAATTTCCAAAGGCTACATTTAGGCTAAATTCATTTTTTTTCTTTTTTCTTCAATGCCCTATCCAATTCAATCTCTACCCAATTCTTACATCGGCTACTTCTCAGAAGCAATGTTGGACCCAAGAGGACACTGAAGAAAGACTGTCAAAGGGCTGATCACTATCCAGTCATATTAATATTAATATTCCAAAGTGAGTATAAAAAAGATATTTTCAGACATACAAGCACTCAGAAAGTTCATCACCTAAAGAGACTCTCTGAAAGATCTACAGGCTAAAATTTAGCAAAGAAAACAAACAAAAAAGAAACCCTATCTCCTCAAAAGAGTCAGAGGAAGTATATATAAGAGGCAACCTGTTGAGCACAGCAGCTCCTGCCTGTAATCCCAGCACTGTGGGAGGCCAGAGCAGGAGTACTGCTTGAGTCTAGGAGGTCAAGACCAGCCTGGGCAACAGAGCAGGACCTCATCTCTACAAAAAATAAAGAAAAATTATACAGGGGTGGTAGTAGGCACCGTAGTCTCAGCTACTTGGGAGGCTGAGGTGGAAAGACTGTCTGAGTCCAGATGGTCAAGGTTACATTGAACTGTGATTGTGCCACTGCACTTCACCCTGGGTGACAGAGTGAGACCCTGACTAAAAAAACAGGAAGCAACATGATCAAATAAACCAACAAAGCATTTCATATTATTAAATGTAAATACAGGTTGAGTACTCTTTATTCATAATTTCTGAGACCAGAAGTTTTTCAAATTCTGGATTTTGGAATATTTGCATTATATTTACAGGGTCAGCATCCCTAATTCAGAAATATGAAATTCTCCAAAGAGCATTGCCATTGAGCATGATGTGAGGACTAAAAAAAGTTTCAGATTTTGGCATGTTGTAGATTCTGTATTAGAGTACTCAATGTGTACATACGGAGAGTAAAAACAGCATTTTTAATAGCTGACAACTCAAATTTCTGATGATGCTGACATGGAAGTGGAGAAAGAGAAAACCAAAGTCAGCTA
This sequence comes from Carlito syrichta, assembly GCF_000164805.1. Classification (NCBI taxonomy): domain Eukaryota; kingdom Metazoa; phylum Chordata; class Mammalia; order Primates; family Tarsiidae; genus Carlito; species Carlito syrichta. The sequence continues at coordinate 156,803 of NW_007248589.1, forward strand.
AAATGTTTTATCTTAATTAGGTGGAAGAATAAAAATACTGACGAACTCTTTTATTAGAAACATGTTATTTAAACTTTAAGACTAATCACTAGAATAGGATTAGAATATATATAAGTCTCAACCTACAGAAAAAAAATAGAGTAAGAAAGCCTTGGCTAATAGCAACGCAAAGTAAAAAATAAGAGCAGAAGGAAACAAAAAGTAAATGTGAACTGCTTAAACTCCTTTACATAAAGAGTTTCACACCAAATTGAAAAACATTTTAAAACAAAACCCAGCATATATTTACAGCAGATAAATCAAAACATGATGCAAAAATACGAAAATAATAAAGTGTTTTAAGAAGCAAAAAATAATATAATTGGGTTGATGCATAAATTCCTGGCATTTGTTTTCAGCATGACAACACTGCAGTGTGGGGAGTTTATTGTTTGTCATTTGGAGTGACAAAGTTGTGCTTGTGAATATGCCTTGAACTTTGCAGATCTGAAAAAAAGTATTCTTATCTGTGGAATAAAGAGGATGGAATATCAAGTGGAAAAGAAAACTGAACACTTCTGACATATTCTGTTTAACAGAGGAGTAAAGGCAGAGAAGGCAGTTGGAAACATCTGTGCCATGTACAAGGAGAAAGCTATTGAGGAAAGAACGGCAATAAAATGATTTTGTTGTTTCAAAGAGGGCCACTTTGGTCTGAGAGATTCTCCATGTTCAGGAAGACCATCAGACTTTGATGAAGCCCATTTAAATGTTTTAATCCATGATGATTCACATCAACCAATCCAAGAACTGGCAAATGTGAAGTGTGACCAGTCAACCATTGTGTGATGTTTGTATTCCATGGGCAAATGAAAAACTATATGAACAAGGAAAAATAAACAAATCTACACTCATAGGAGGAGATACTGACATCTGAAAAATAAATTAAGTCAATTAAAAAAAAAACATGGGATTTCTGGCAAGATGGCGATGGGACAGGTCAGGCTGTGAATGTCTCTACAAAAGTAAGTGTCCATAACGACTCTCTGAGTGAGTGGGTGTGTGTCGGTGGTGAGTGGGTAAGTGAAAGTCCATTTGAGGAGAGACTCTAGTTCATGTACCCAGGGCTCTTCTTCAGAGGTGACTGCAACACTCAACTACCCTAAGATTGGAGCTGCTGGCATGCAGGATCGTCTGCTGTTCTCGGGGGGTCTCTTGAGTAAAGGCGGTGGAATACAGCTGATACTCACCACCAGGCACCCAGCCAACACCATTACCTATAACAGCAGAGTGGAAGGAGCTCCAAATCTGCTGAGAGAGTAGGCTGGGGAGAGCTGGAGAGGAGCCCCACCACCAGTGAGGAAACACCATTTTCTCTGTCCTGGAACCAGGCAGAGACCTGCATTGCCCCACCCAGCTCCACCCAGCCTGCAACCAGGGACACCTAGAGGTTATCCCATCAAACAGGGAGAGACAGGCACCCCTCTCCCATGCTGGAACAGGCACAGACACATCAGATCTGAATGGAATTCTTGATAACAGCAGCAGCAAACCGAGGGGATCCAGATCTGATCCACCCTCAGACCCACGCTGAGAGCAACCCTTTCAGCCTGTGCTGAGAATAGAAGAGAGAGGCTAGACACCAGAGCTGAAAAGAAGTTGAATTTACAGGAACTTCAAAGCGAATTTTGTTTTTTTGTCTTAGTTTTTTTTCTTTTCTTCTTCTTTCTGTTTTTGATTACGTTCTTATACTTGCATTGTTTTTGTTATTTTATTGCTGATTTTTTAAGACTCCCTGTTTCTGCATCGGTATTTTGAGGGAGAGAACATCAATAGGGTGATTTTTGTCTGTTTGGGTGTCTGTATGATTATTTGCATGTTTTTGTTTTATTAATCTTTTCTGTCTTTGTGTTTGTTTTCATTTGTTAGTTGGTACACCTGTTGGTTTTCCCTCTTCTCTCATGGAGATGTTGCTCTCATCCTCCTTCCTTTTTTCATTCTTTTCCTTTTTCTTACCTCATACTGCTTTCAGGGGACAAACCTATACCCCCACTGTATAAACAGATTGTAAGGCAACGGGAAGTGGACCCACACACCTGTCAGACAATACTAGGATCTGCAATATTAGTTTATGAATCACAGCTCTCCCTTCAATTAAATCTCAAAACTGCAAAAAGGTACAGCCCCTCACCCACAGTCCAGTTCAGAATTGAAAAATGCTAGAGGATCAACATAAGGAAGAATAGCAGATTGAACAAAGCTAACCCCTGATCCTTGAACAACAGAATTAAAGAAGACGTAAACAAAATGGGGGGAGGAAAATCTACACAAATGAAGAAAAACCAAAGGAAGAACATGGGTCTCACACAGACCCCTGGGAGGTCAGTCATTGAGAATACAGATGTCGGAACTCAAACAATGAAGAGCCCCTAGAATGACTAGTCTCAAATTACAAACCCAGATATCAAGATATTAATAAAGAGAATAAATATAAGGCGAGACAAGAGGAAAGAATGAAGGAGTTGATAACTGATATAACAGCAATAAAGAATACAGTGAATGAAAGACATAACAAAAAGATAAACACAGAGAGCAAAATTAACTAAGCAGAAGAAAGAATCTCAGAGCTTGAGGACGAAAATACAGAATTAACCCAAACTGTTAAAAACAGAAAAGAACCTTAAAAAGACAGAACAAAATCTTCAAGAGATGAGTCATCAGTTCAAGAGGCCGAACCTAAGATTAACTGAAATTCCTGAGGCAGAGAAACAGAGACCACCTTGGAACAAACATTCCATGAAATTATCCAAGAAAACTTCCCTCATCTCATTAGAGATGCGATGATTCAAACACAAGAGACTCAGAGAACCCAAGCAAGACAACAAATGAGAAGACCAACTCCTAGACAAACTGTAGGTTGCCTATACAAACTAGGTATAAAAGGAAAGACCTTAAAGACAGCAAGAGAAAAAGGTCAGACCACCCACTGGGGAAGACCAATTAGAATAGCAGCAGACTTATCTACAAAAAACAATTCCGGTTCAGGAGAACTTGGAGCTCAATATTCAAAATTCTCAAAGATAAACAATTTCAACCAAAAATTACTTACCCAGCTAAGCTAAGCTTCATCAGTGTTGGAGAATCAAAATCCTTACCAGACATTCAATCCCTAAGATCTTACACTGCCTCCAGGCCAGCTCTACAAGAAACTTAAGAAAGTATTAAACACAGAAGAAAGAAAACAAAGAATGACAATGACCTTCACAAGAATGCAGGAAAAAGATTGAAAATACACATGAATCAACTCAAAAATCAAAAGACAACAAACAGCAGCAACAACAACAAACTATAAGAACCACATGACAGAAATAAAGTCTCACATCTCAATAATTAGCCTGTGAATGAACTAAACGTACCACTGAAAAGACACAGAATGGCAAAATGGATAAAATATCATGAGGCAACAATATATTATCTCCAAGAGACTCATCACACCAAAAAGGACACTCACAGACTCAAAGTTAAGAGGATGGGAAACAAAACTTCAGGCAAATGAAACACAAAAGAAAGCAGGAGTTGGGACTTAATATCAGAGAAAATAACCTTTAAGCTATCAAAAATTTAAAAAGATACAGAAGGTCACTACATAATGATAAAAGGTTCAACCCAACAAGAAATATTTATCTTAAACATATATGCAACCAACCTAAGAGCACCAACTTTCATAAGGCAGTATCTTGGTAAACTTAAAAAGATATTATAACACTATCACAGCTGGGCACTTAAATACCCCACTCACAACCCTAGACAGATCATTAAGACAAAAAAAATCAACAGGGAGATCGGGAACCTCAACGTGATACTTGACCAAATAGACTTAACTGATTTCTGCACAACACTCCACACCCAACAACCACGGAATATACATTCTACTCATCACCACATGGAACATACTCTAAGATCAACCACATTCTCAACCCTAAGTCAAGCATAAAGAAATTCCATAAGATTGAAATACTGCCACGCACAATCTCAGACCACACTGGAATAAAAATAAATATCAACACCAACAAAGTTCCCCCAAAACCCACAAAGACATGGACACTAAACAGCACGATGCCAAACAACTCCTGGGTCAACATGGAAATCAAAACAGAGATTAGAAGATACCTGGAAACAAAGGAACATGAAGAAACATCTTACCAAAACCTCTGGGATGCCATGAAAGCAGTATTTAGAGTGGAAGTCATATCTCTATGAACACACATGAAGAAAATGGAAGGATCACAAGTTAACAGCCTAACAAATCACCTAACAAAGCCAGAAAAGAAAGACCACCAAAACCCTAACTTCTGCAAAAGAATTCAGATGACCAAAATAAAAGTTCACATTTGTGACACAGAAGTCAAAAATGTAATAATAAAAAAAAAAACCCAAAACTAAAAGCTGGTACTTTGAAAGGATAAACAAGATTGATGGTCCTCTAGCTAGACTGGCAAAGAAAAACAGAGAAAGAACCCAAATAAACACAACCAGAAATATAAAAGATCAAGTCACAAGTGACCCCAAAGACAAACATTATCAGAGACTACAATGTACACTTGTATGGAAACAAACTTGAAAAACCTAAATGAAATGGAGAACCTTCTGACATCATACAACTTCCCCAGGTTGAAACAAGAAGAAATCGAGATTCTAAATAGACAAATAACAATAACCTACAAAAATAAGCCCTGGACCAGATGGCTTTCCAGCAGAATTCTACAAAACATACAAGAAGGAATTGATACCAATCCTACTTAAAGTATTCCAGGCAACTGAGAAAGATGGAACTCTCTCCAAATCATTTTATGATGCTAACATCACATTGATACCCAAACCAATAAAGATCCAATAAGGAAAGAGAACTACAGGTCAACATCCTTGATGAACATAGGTGCTAAAATTCTCAACAAGATCCTAGCAAACCGAAGCCAACAACACATCTCAAAAATCATCCAACACAACCAAGTAGGCTTCATCCCCATGATGCACGACTGGTTCAACATCTGCAAGTTCATAAATGTAATTAAATATATCAGCAGATGTGAAACAAAAACCACATGATCCTACCATTAGATACAGAAAAAGTCTTTGATAATATCCAGCACCTCTTCTTGATAAAAACCCTCGAACACCTAAGCATAGACACAAACACGAAATAGTAAGAGCCATCTATGAGAAACCTACAGCCAGCATACTGCTAAACAGACACAAACTGGAATCATTTCCCCTGAAAGCCTGAGCAAGACAGGGATGCCTTCTCTCACCCCTCCTCTTCAACATAGTTTTGGAAGTCCTTGCTAGAGCAATCAGACAAGAGAAGGAGATCAGGGATATCCAAATAGGAAAAGAAGTTAAGTTATCCCTCTTTGCAGATATGATTCTACACCTTGTAAACCCAAGAGAGTCTGTCAAAAACCTCCTTGCACTGATAAAGGACTTTAGCAAAGTCTTAGGATATAAAATAAATGTGCAAAAGACAGTCTTGTTGCTATACACCAACAATAACCAATCAGAAACCCACATAAAAAGCATAATCCCATTCACAACAGTCACCAAAAAAAAATGAAATAAAGATGACACAAACAAATGGAAAAATATTCCATGCTCATGGACTGGAAGAATCAACATTGATAAGATGTCCATCCTACCCAAGGCAATCTAGAGTTTTAATGCAATACCCATTAAATTACCAGCAGCACTCTTCCCAGACCTGGAAATGACAATACGGGAATTCATATGGAAATATAAATGACCACAAATAGCCAAAACAATCCTCAGCAAAAAAATAAAAACAAAAACAAAAACAAAGTGGAGGTATCATACTCCCAGACTTTAACCTTTATTATAAAGCTACAATAATCAAAACAGCCTGGTATTGGCACAAGAACAGGAATATAGACCAATGGAACACGATAGAGATTCCAGAAGCAAAACCTCAATTTCTCAACTAACTCATCGTCGACAAAGCCTCCACCACCAACCCCTGGGGAGAGGAAAACCTATTCAGTAAATGGTGTTGGGAGAACTGGCTGACCACGTGCAGAAGATTAAAACAAGACCCCTACCTATCACCATACACAAAAATCAACTCTAAAGGGATTAAAGACCTAAACGTAAAACCTCAAACTATAAGAACCTTAGAAAATGCAGGAGACACCCTTATGGAATTGGAACTGGCAACCAATTCCTGATCAAAACCCCAAGTGCCCATGCCGTAAGAGATAATATAAACAAGTGGGACCTCATCAACTGACAAGCTTCTGTAAAGTCAAAGAAACCATCAAGAAAACAGGGAGACAGCCCACACACTGGGAAAAATACTTGCCAACTGTATGTCTGACAAAGGCCTAACATCTAGGATCTACAAGAAACTCAAACATGCCAAAAAGAAAAAACAGTCCCATTACAAAGTGGGCAAAAGATATGAAGACACTTCTCAAAAGAAAACATATGAGCAGCCAACAGATACCTGAAAAAATGCTCAGCCTCACTAGTCATCAAACAAATGCAAATTCAAACTACACTGAGATACACCTAACTCCAGTCAGGATGGCCATCATCAATAATAAAAAACAACAGAGGATGCAGGGAAAAGAGAACACTTCTACACTTTTGTTGGGAGTGTAAACTAATACAACCTCTGTGGAAAACAGTTTGGTGATTCCTAAAAGACCTAAAAAATTGACTTTCCATACAACCCTGCAATCCCCCTACTGGGAATATACCTGGAAGAACTCAAATCTCTCTACGAAAAAGATACCTGCACATGTATATTTATTGCAGCATTGTTCACAATAGCAAAAACATGGACCCAAGGTGCTGCCCATCGAAAGAAGACTGGATTAAAAAAATGTGGTACATATATACTATGGAATATTACGCAGTCATAAAGAAGGACAAAATTATGAACTTCACAGTAATGTGGATGGACTTAGAGTCTATAATACTGAGTGATTTATCATAGAAACAAAGAATTGAGTATCATGTTCTAACTCATAAGTGGACCTTGAAGAATTATCATAATACTATAAAAAAAAGAATTGGCAGTAGAGAGAAACTGCTGGGGGGGAGATGGGATTGGCAGTAATGGGTCTGCTGCGGGAGGGGGAGCACACCTCATCAACAAGGGTACCTGCATAATGAACATTTGTATACCTAACCCTGAATTGTGTCCCACATCTTTAAAATAAAAAGTAAATATACAATGTAAGTCCAAAAGAAGACTCAAAAATTCTAAGAAAGTCATAAAAGCCACATTTATTGACCATAAAGCCATGCAAGTATAACTACATTTTCAAAGAACTTAAAGATCAGTATAAGAACTCCTAAGTAACCTTAAATGAGTGAAAAATGTTTAAATGAAAATTATAAATCTTAAATTGAAAAAAGAAAAGAAACATGCTATCAACATGTGTGCGATGTAGTCAGAAAAAAATTTTATACCCTAAAATGTATTTATTTAAAATTAAGAAAGGTTTAAAATAAAAGAACTAAATTTTAAATTCAAGAATGTAAAAAAAGAAAATCCAAAGAATTCAGGGAAAAAAAAAAAAACGAAGACAGTTAAGACAGAAATTATTAAACAGTTCAAAAATAAGGTTAATTTTTTTAATGAAAATGATTTGAAAATACTTATAAAAGTGACAAACCCTGGCAAATATGATAAGGAGGAAAATGGATAGACAAATATCAGTGATAGAAAAAGAACAGAAACACTCAAAACTGATCCAAGGAGTATTAAATTATTTACCAGGTCAGCATAAACCTGAAAACAAAACCAGTTAACAACAGAATAAAAAAATTACAGGCCAAATCAGTATGACTCAAAAAATACTAAATACAACATTTTCAATGGAACCCAGCAATATATTAGAATACCAAGAACAATTTATGACAGGAATGCAGGGACAGTTCAACATTAGGCAATCTATCAATCTTGTTTCCCAGTTTGGGCAGCTAAGATGAGTCTTTATGCCTTTTCCTGTCTAAACCCTAACAAAATAATAGAAATAAAGTAAAAGGGGTTCAATCCTACGAGGACAATAGGAATAAGGGAGGATATGCTAGTAACTGGAAAGTTTAATAAATATTTAGAAGATGAAAAGACACCAATAATTAATTTAGCAGACTATTATAAGAACCACAGTGTATAAGAGTGAGGAAAAAAAAAAGGGACAAGTGAAGTGCTGATTCTTCCCTCCAAAAAATAAAAACTAACTAAAAAAAACTCCAGAGATTCTTAGGACTAGAAAACGCCTAGTATTAAAGATGTCACACAGAATAGAATTACTCTTAACTCTACTTCTTATCCTAATCTCCTCTTATCCCACTCCATACATACACCCTAATCACATAAACATTACCAAGCTTTTTCCATGAACATCTGCAGTTTATCATTAAAGAAATTAAATGAGAAGCTTAGGACTGAGAAATGAAGGTACAGAAAAAGTGCTGACACAGGCTGAGCACAGTGGTTCACGTTTGTAATCCCAGCACTTTGGGAGGCCAAGGCAAGAGATTGTCTGAGCCCAGGAGTTTGAGACCAACTGGGCAACATAGCGAGAACACGTCTCTACAATAAATCAGGGAGGGAGGAAGGGAGGAAGGAAGGAAGGAAAAAGAGAAGGGTGATGCTGGTAACTAGGAGATTAACATAATGCTTCAACCACCAGGAATGCTTGAAGTTACAAATGTACCCCTAAGGCAGGTAATTCAAAATGTAGTCTATGAATGGTCTGGGAGAATAAAAACCCCCATATATTTGGGTATTCATTAACAAAAGAGCCCACTTTCTTATTTAATCTTCTAAAATAATTTTTCATCAAGCACCACATATAAACAAAGAATTTATAATCAGCCTTTTAATGCCTTTCTCTTAACCATAAACACAACCAAAGACCTCCAGACAAACAAGAAAAGATTCCAGAAAAAAAAACAAGAAACCAGTAAGAAAACAAAAAACAAAATGCCAAGAAAAAAGATAACAGAAACAGGACATGCCCATAATCCCAGCACTTTGGGAGAATCCCTTGATGCCAGGAGTTCAAGACCAGCAACACAGCGAAACCCTGTCTCTACAAAAATAAAAATGAAAAGATAATAGAAAAAAACTTCAAAAAACATTTAATGTGTATTCTAAGAAAGATCTGAGAAGACACTATATATATCAAAACAAAAGGATATAATAAATTAGTATTAATTAGAGAACAGGAAAAAGCTCTGAGAAATTAAGAAATATGACTTCTAGAGCCAGGTGCAGTGGCTCAAGTCAGTAATCCCAGCACTTTGGGAGGCCGAGGTGAGAGGACTGCCTGAGCCCACAGGTTTGAGACACAGCCTGGGCAACTGGCAAGAACTCATCTCTATAAATCAAAAAATTAGCTAGGCATGGTAGCACGCGCCTATAGTTCCAGCTTATTTGGAAGGCTGAGGAGGAAGGATCACCTGGAGCCCAGCAGGTCAACGCTGGGATGGCTGTGAACATGTGTGTCACTGCACTCCAGTCTGGGCAATGGAGTGAGACTCCAACTCAACAACAACAAAAAAATGACTTATAAATGACAAAATTCAATTCAGGAGTTACAAGAGAAAACTGAGGATATATCAAGGAAACAGACACAAGGACAAGTTCCATCATGAAATCCCCCTGAGAATTTCATCACATAGATGTTTTCTGAAGTTCATCTTTTTGAAAGAAGTCTCTCTCCCTCAAGTTTTAAATTTTTTCTGGTTAAGTTTAAACTAAAATTTAAGTAAAATAGATTTTTCCTTAGCAATAAATTGCTTGTAATCAGCTAGAGTTTTACAATTTAACTGTCTTCATTTCTAGAAATTAGAGCTATAAGCCAAGATTACATTAAAGCAGATTAAAATTCAACAATAAAAATGCAATCAAGATGAAAAATTCCATAGTTTATACTTTGTCTCATTAATTTCTTTCTTGTGTGTGTGTGTGTGTGTGTGTGTGTGTGTGTGTGTGTGTTGGAGTCTCACTCTGTGACTCAGACTGGAGTGCAGTGGCCACTCTGCCACCGCAGCCTCCACCTGCTGGGCTCTGGGGATCCCTCCACCTCAGCCTTCCAAGTAACTGGAATTACAGGCACGCACTACCACGCCCGGCTAAATTTTTGATTTATTGTAGAAATGAGGTCTCGCCAAGTTGCCCAGGGGGGGTCTCGAACCTGTGGGCTCAGGCAATCCACGCACCTCGGCCTCCCAAAGCGCTGGGATTACAGGCTGAGCTACCGAGCCCGGCCTGTCTCATTAATTTCAATGCAAATGTTCACGGGTGAAGCTTGGTAGCATTATGTACTCAGGGTGTATGTATGGGGCGGGTAGGAGGAGATTGGGATATGTGATAAAGGTACATGTACATTTTCCACATAAATGTCATCACTGATTCCTTGAAAAGAAGAGCCTATTTCTGTGTTAAAAAAAAGGAATCAGTCACCTATAATTTATTTTTTGCTATTAAAATAACTAAATCTACCATTATTTTAAAAAAACTATAGTCACCCTGCAAAGATCATTATGCATAGCTATGACTACAGCTCTGAAGAATTTTTCCCAACTGTCCTCAGTGCAACTACTACACTTCCAAGTCTTGGTTTTCCTCAGATTAAGAAATAGAAAATGAAGAGGATCTTGGACAATTCCCAAACAAGAATCTGTCCTACAATCCAGATCTGAAAACAAAAATTAGGGCAAATGAATGTAATAAAAATTTTAGTATAAAATCCTACCTGTTTATCTTTCTTTTCTATAACATCTTGCTTTTGCTTGCATTTTTGAGATGTTTCTTTAATATCTGTTGCCTGTAAAATTAAACCAGAGGAGAAAAAAAGTTAGCTAAAAACTGATACAAACCAATTCAAATATTGTTATGTGAGTTAATTCACAATAATTTTCCGTAATTTATTTCAAACCAAATTCATAATTATCACCAAAAATACCAATAGCTACTTGAAAATCTATAAGAGGTTATTCCTACTGATATCAAAAAATAGTTGCAGCAATATGCATGCATATGTTTATCCCTTCACATTAATTTTTCTGTGTAATTGCATCTGATCCTAAAAACAATCCCATAGGATAGTCAGGACAGATATTATTGCTTTTCTACATACGGAAAAAAAAGACAGCTCAAAGTGGCCAAGTAACCTGTATGCATAGCTTAAAAGTGGTAACTAATATCCAAAATCAGGTTTTATTTCAAGTATAGGATTCTCTCTCATACTAAGTGTGTTAGCCCCCTGACATTTTTCATTAACACACAGAACAAGTAAACAACATATTATGAACACACATCCCATATCATTAACACATAAAATATGTAATCCAAGCATAGTGAAGAATGGGGCTAAAAAGAATTACCACCGCAGGCCTAAGACTACTATTCTTTGAAAGCCTTGCTTGCAAGGCTGGCCCTCGGCTGTTGTCTGGGAACTTAGACTTGGGGAGTGTTTCCACCTCTTCCTGATACGAGTGGCTCACTGTGCCTGTCTGTACAAACAATGTGGCTGATCTGAACACCTGCTTTCCTTCTTGGCTTCTAAAAGTTTAGTATGTATTGCCAAATGCCCAGATGCCCAAGCCCCATAAAAACCTTGGGTGCTGAGTTTCTACTACACTTCCCTGGTAGACAGCATTTTGTACATGTCACAATTTGATGACGGAGGAATTAAGCACGTTCTGTGACTTCACTGGCAGAGGACCCTCAGAAGCTTTGTGCCTGGTTTCCCCAGGACTTTGCCCCATGTGCATTTTCCCTTTACTGATTACTTTGTAACCTTTTGCTCTAATAAAATTTAGCTGTGAGATATCCTAGCAAATTACCAAACCTGTGATGGATCCCCAATGCCAAGGAGATAGTAGTTTCTTCCTATAGTGGAATACTAATTTATTGATGCTACTAACACTGATGTATGCTTAAATCACACATGCTAACCATGTAAGAGAAATATTACTATTACTGTGCTCACCTGACTAATGAGGAGAGTGAATTAAGCTCAATGAGACTAAATAACTTGCTCAAAGTCAGGCAGTTAGTTAGTAAATGGCAGAGTGAGGATTTAAAATACAGATCTGTGTGACTCCAAAGCCTATTCCCTGTTCAAAACACTTTAGCACCTCCCTGTAATGTTAAGGGGAAAAAAAAGACATATGTAGGAAAAAAGTAACTACCAAGAACTATATGAACACAAAATGCTATTAACCATTTTAATTCTTGTTGCACAGCTATCAGTGCTTAATAACATTTAAAAAATACGTATATATCAGAGTGTGGCCCTGCGAGCGCTGCTCCCGTTTCTGGGATGGCCCGCATCGCTGTGGGCGAGCTCCTGTTCTTCAGGGTGCAGACAGCCTTGCACCCAAACTGCCTGTGGATCTGGGACGAGACTGTGTACTTGGATGAGCGTGGCATCCCTGGCTGCCCATCCTCACCGAGACAGAGAACAGCTTCCAGATGCTCATGCAGCCCCTGCCAGCTGCCTCACCTGTGGCAACTCTTCCCTAAAGGAAGATACAAAGGCTTGGACTTCAGTCTCTGGCGCGCAGTGTATCACGTTGAGTTCAGCAGCATGGAGGACATATTCATACTCCCGAACAGCTGTTGGAGTGGGTGTCACAGGTTTTGTGATTCCTGACTCCTGCCCAGGCCCAAGTCCTATTGGGTCCAGCAAGGATGTCTTTGCTGTGTTCACCTTCACTGTTTCCTTGTTCTCTGTGCCTCCCACCATGTAGGGGTCCAGGAGGGGAGGGCAGGCAGAGATTGAGCTCTGCTGGGGGCCTGCCTGCTCCCCTCAGCCTCAGCCCTGCTGACTGCCTGGCAGAGGACACCAGGGAGGACCCAGCACCTCCGGCCTGTGCTACACCTGAACCCCTGGCTTTCTCAGTTGGCTGATGGCTCTTGGCCCCCTTTCTCTTCTGTTCCTCACAACAACTAGTGTTTTGTGTCACATACACAGGGGCTGTTCCTGTTCTGTCCCTCACCCCGCGAACCTCTGAGAATAGAGCCTGTTTACCTGTGCCTGGGCCTCTGACCCTGGGCCACCTGTTTCACGTGGTGCTTCATCTGCACACAGACACCCCTGCAGACCTCATCCGCCCATGCAGGTGTAGAGCCAGTTCAAGGATAGGCCTGAAAGGAGCCCATGTCTACTTAGGACCCAGAAGCCCATGGTCGGTGATCGTCAGATCACAGTCCGTGCTGAGCAGGAGGCATGACCAGCAAGCACTGTGGACAAACCCTCGTCTGCCAACCAGCAGGAGAGGTGGGGGTTGGGTCCCCCTTTTATACCTGGGTGTTCCAGGTTGTCTATGGCATGAACCCTATTTGTAATGTTGACTGATTAAATGTATGACAGTTTATCTAACTTGGTGCTGGAAAAAAAAACAGAACAAAATACTTATAGACGATAATAAATTTCATAAACCAGTTGGACATGGTGGCTCATGTCGGTGATCCCAGTACTTTGGGAGCTGGAGGCTAGAGGATTGCCAGAGCCCAGGAATTTGAGACTAGCTAGGTAACTTGGCAAGACTTTGTCTCTACAATAAGTCAAAAAAATTACAGGGCATAGTGGTGCATGCCTACAGTTCCAGCTACTTGAGAGGTTAAGGTGGAAAGATTGTCTGAGCCCAGCAGGCCGAGGCTATGGTAGCTGTAAGCATGTCACTGCACTCCAGCCTGGGCAACAAAGTGAGTCTGACTAAAAAAAATAAATAAATAAAAAATAAATGTCATGAAACAATCTCTGCTAGCTCCAAACTTTTCTCCTCTCACCCATCTTCAAGCACAATGGCAAATATCAAAGGTATATGATATAAATACACCGAAAATGGTTTTCTGATTTCATAAAAAGTCCACTTGTCTAATTACAAAGCACTCTACTTATCTGAGACAAATGAAAATTTATGCCACAGGTTCTTAAGTAGGGGTCAATGCCTTGACTTCAGTGCATCTGTGAATATCCAAAATCACATCTGAAATTTTGGATTTGCCTATACTGCATTATTTTAGAAACACAAATTTAAACTATTCTCAAATAATCTATGGTCCTGATATCCCCCTAAAGGTTAAAGGTCATGATCATAAAAAATTTAAGTTATACTTTTAAAATACAGAGAATATTCTACTCTATTATTTATTCTGAAAAGCATCAGATTTTCTGTATCACCATCCTTTAAGGTGTGTAATTACAAAGCAGATACAATAAATTTGCAGAGGAGGCCAATGTTTCCAAGACTACTACCATGAATCCTCTTATAATTAAAACAATCACATTTCATTTTCCTCTCTTTATATCTTAGATCTTCTATGAAGTAGCAACACTCCTATAAAGTAGCTCTATGGTGGTAGAATTTCTGGTTAAAGAATTTAAGGAGGCCGGGCTCGGTGGCTCAGCCTGTAATCCCGCGCCTTGGGAGGCCGAGGTGAGTGAATTGCTTGAGTCTGAGGGCTCGAGACCCGCCTGAGCAACTTGGTGAGACCTCATCTCTACAATAAATCAAAAAATTAGCCGGGCGTGGTAGCGCGCGCCTGTAGTTCCAGCTACTTGGAAGGCTGAGGTGGAAGGATCACCAGAGCCTAGCGGGCCGAGGTTGCGGTGGCCAGGACCAGTCACTGCACTCCAGTCTGGATGACAGAGTGAGACTCCAACTCAAAAAAAAACAAAAACAAAAACACAACAAAACAAAAAAAAGAATTTAAGGAATAAATGAAAGCTATAAGTAAACCCCAGAAAATAATTTTGAAACAGCTGAAAAATAATTTCTATATTTGCTAAAATAAAATTCAGAAAATTCAGAAGGAAACCCCAAAATACCTTTTCTTTGATTCGAGCCTCCAAATTGTGGCGCTGCTTTTCACTTTCTTCAATTTGACGTGTCAAAGGAATCTGCCCTTCTTTAAGTTTTCTAACCTCTTCCTTCACTTGGTCACGAGCTAGTTTTACTTCTTCATACTCCTGACGAACATTTTCATACTCCTTGCAAATAATTCAAGAAATAAAAGTTAATACACTACTAACTTAAACTAACATATATACCAGAATCAGGTTGTAACCAAATCTAAGAAACGGCTGTTTTCAAACAATTGCTTTTATGTCCCTTTGGCAGGTTTATTAATATAAAATTTGCCCTTTGATAACTTCAGAAATAGTAAATACCAACAAAATGATTTAATAAGAATATCTATCTGTCTATCTATCTATCTATCTATCTTACTCTGTTGCCTCACCAATTCCTGGGTTCAAGTGATCCTCCTGCCTCAGCCTCCCAAGTAGCTGGGACTACAGAACGTGCCACAACACCTGGCTAATTTTTTTTATTTTTTGCAGAGATAAGGTCTATGTTACCCAGGCTGTTCTCAAACTCTGGAATCAACTGTCCCTGCCTTGGTCTTCCTAAGGTGCTGGGATTACAGGCATGAGCTACTGAGCAAGGCCTAATAAGAGTCTTGATACTCACTGAGCATTGATTTTCATTACTAGGCCATGTTATCTGACTTTCATCCTTTTGAGTTTCTGAAACTTATATCCTAATGGTTACTAAAATGATATTTACCTCTAATCTCTCAATAAAGAAAGGATACAGGGATGTATAAAACAGCAAAAGCACCTCAGTTATGAAAGGTAAAAACAAAGAGGAAAACAGAACAAAAGGAATGGGTTAAAGAAAAACAAAAAGAAGCATGTAGCTAGCTAAGGAAAGTGATGTTTATTACATCACAGAAACTAATAAATATTTGCTAAACAAAAATAAGTGGCACTTTATGACAAAAAGGGTGAATAGATAAAAATTAAAAAAGAATAAATATAAGAGTAATACAAAAAAGAAAAATGAAAAAAGACTGAAATCAATCTTAGAAAAAATTAGGGAAAATAAAAAGACTTCAAAAGACAAAGGTAAAGTGGGTGAAACAGTAATAATGGACACAAGAAAAATGAAATTTAAGAAAGCTGTAGAAAGGAAAAAGTTTAAGAATATGAAATTATGGAATAGAATAAAGGGAAAAGAGAAGGTAAGAATGACACCAATATAGCCATGTTATTTTTTTCAATGTAATAATTATTTCCATTCTAACCTATAAAACTTTCTTACCTATTTTGATCCAACTATTATAAATTAATGCATTGAGGGAATTGAGTCTTTAACCCAGATTCTGGTCTTCAATAAAATGTACATCACACAGTGATTAGAAAGAATACAGTAGCCTCAGGAAAATTATGAAACATATGAGTAGAAGACTATAGTTAACATATAACAGATACATCTGTAGCTGAAGCCGGTATTGGTGGCATACTCCAAGTAAATTCTCAGTGACTTATAACTGAGGGTACGCAAAGATTTAATTCTTAAATAACAATCAAAGAACTATCTGTTGAGGACTAAAATCTGGAAGAATTAAGAGCATTAACTTAATTATTATTTATTATACAATAACTAGCACACAGCTAATAAAACAGTAAAAGACAAATGTTACTATGTATAATATATAAAGCAAAAATGAAAAGGCACTTAATTTAAAAACATCATCAGTGCTACATAAAGAATCATCTATTTTTGCTTCTAAAAATTAAGACTTACCACCCATGGTCTTTTTGCTTCAAGCATCTCAATTAAATCTAAATGTCGCTTGCGTTCATAGAACCGCTCCACATCCTGTTTATATCTTTCATTCCTCTGAACCATTTTCTCTAGATATTCAGTTTTTTCTTTGCATGATATCTAAAATATATGCATACTAAACAATTAGTTTGACTGAAAAAATAGGTCAAATCTTTTAACAATGAAAATAATCACAGCAAAATTTCACAGTAAAGAATTCCATAGGAGTTCTTAAGAACTCTGTGAAAGTAACATTTATACTGGAGTCCTGGTCTAGGCTCTTACAATGTATTAGTCATGTGAGTATGAGAAAGTTCTGTCACATCTCTGATCCTGTGCATGTCTAAATATTAGAAAATATCTATTCCATCTACTTCAAGGATAGAAGTAATTCACTTACAGGTGAAAACTCATCAAAAGCAATAAAAATGATATACAAATGAATAGTAGTATTACTATTATCAACATGTTATGAACACTCCTGACTTAGAAATGAGACAGATGGAGACTTCCAGCAAGATGGTGAAGGGGCAGCATGGTCTGTGAGACCCTCTGTGAAGGAGAACACTCATAAAGACCCTAGCTCTCTCCCACGGGCTGCAGCTCCCATCTTCGGCAACCTGCTCTTCACCAGGAGCTCAGCCGCCGCT
>NW_007248589.1:174313-179290 GCF_000164805.1 Carlito syrichta
CGCCATGCCCCTCACCCGGAGCCAGGCTTGTGGAGCACCCCCTGTGTATGGGGAGGTGGTGGCCGCTGCTACGGACACCATCACCAGCTCCCTCCCTTCCTGGGTTCCCTTCTTTCCTGGGCGACCTCCAAGCTGCAGGCCTCAGCAGCTGCAGATAAAGGTCTACTGGAGTGGTGAGATGGCACCACCTGCTGGGGATCCAGGGTAACAACATCAAAACGGGAATGACAGATGCTCTTCCTCCTTGATAAATAGACAAGGCCAGATATCAGTAATAGACTGGGCAGGGAGCCCATATCTGAACTGTTCTTCACAACAGGCCAGGGGCAACTGACCCTAACTGTGAACAATTCTACCAGCCTGAAAAGACAGCTAGAAATCAGAGCAGAAAGGACACTGGACTTAAAGGACAAGTCTCAGAGTGTGCTTGGTTGGTTCTGTTAGTTTACTGACTTCATTCTATTCCCTTTTTTGTTTTGTTCTTGTTTTTTGATTTTTTTCTCTGTAAACCCCATCTTTGCATAGAGGAATAGCACACCAATAAGGAGGTTAGTTAGCTTGTACGTTAGCATCATTTTTTAGTTTTTTATATGGTTGTTGGTTAGTTTTTAGTCGTGGTTTGTGTTTTTCTTTTTATTTGTTTCAGTATTTGTGTCTTTTCTCACTTGCTAGTCGGTAGACTCATCTGTTTTCCCTCTTACTCCTCTCTCTCTCCACCCCCCACTGCCTGCTCCATTCTCTTCCCTCTGTTAACCAAATATTGCTTTCAGGGAGTAAACCTACAATCCCACTGCATGGACAGATTCCAAGGCAGTGGGAAGTGGGTTTCAGATTATCCATACACCTGTTGGCAGATACTGGGATGTGCAGAGAGATTCTGAATCACAGCTCACCCCTTAATCAAATCTCAAAACTACAAAAAGGACTGCCCTCAACCTACAGTGCACCTCCAGAACTGAACAAAGCAAGAGAAAATACATTAGGAAGAATAGGAGATTGAACAAACAGAAGTCAAAGCAACCCTTCCACCCCTGAATAACAGAATTAAAGAAGACAGGAAAGTGGAGGGAAGGGAAAAAGTAGGGAGGAAAAATCCGCACAAATGAAGAAAAACCAAAAGAAGAATATAGGGCTCACACAGACCCCTGGGAGGTCAGACACTGAGAAAACAGACTTCAGAACACAAACAATGAAGAGCCCCCAGAATGACTGGTCACATCCAACAAACCCAGACATCAAGACACTAATAGAGAAAATAAAAAAAATTGAGGAGAGACAAGAGGAAAATAGGAAAGAGCTGATGACAGAAGTAACAGCAGTAAAGAATACTGTGATGGAAAAAAATAACAACTAATAAGCATGGAAACCAGAATTAGCCAAGCAGAAAGCTTGAAGACCAAAATACAGAACTAACCCAAACGGTCAAAAACATAGAAAAGAAGCTTAAAACGACAGAACAAAACCTTCAAGAGATGAATGATTACTTCAAGAGACCCAATCTAAGAGTAATTGGTCTTCCTGAGGCAGAGAGAGATTCAGAGGCCACACTGAAACAAACATTTCATGAAATCATTAAAGAAAACTTCCCTCATCTCATCAGTAATACAAAAATTCAAACACAAGAGATTCAGAGAACCCCTGCAAGACAACAAACAAGAAGACCAACTCCTAGACACATAATAATTTGCCTAAACAAAGTAGGTATAAAAGAAAAAGTCCTAAAGGCAGCAAGAGAAAAAGGTCAAACTACATACCAGGGAAAACCAATTAGAATAGCAGCAGATTTATCTACAGAAACCCTCCAGGCTAGGAGAGCTTGGAGTCCTATCTTCAAAGTTCTAAAAGATAAACAATCTCAACCAAGAATAACCTACCCAGCCAAGCTAAGCTTCATCAGTGAGGGAGAATTGAAATCTTTCCCAGATATCCAATCCCTAAGAACCTACGCTGCCACCAGAACACCTCTACAAGAAATACTTAAGAATGTACTGAACACAGAAGAAAAGGAAAAAAGAACAACAACGTTCTTCACAAGAGTACAGACAAAAGATTAAAAACACATATGAACCAACTCCAAAACCAAAAGAAACACAACAAACAAACAGGAACAACAACTCTGTAAGAACCTTATGACAGGGTTCAACTCTCACATTTCAATAATTAACCTAAATGTGAATGGACTAAATGCACCACTGAAAAGACATAGAATGGCAATATGGATAAAATATCACCAGGCAACAATTTATTGCCTTCAAGAGACTCATCTCACTAGAAAGGACACTCACAGACTCAAAGTAAGAGGATGGGAAACAAACTTTCAGGCAAAAGGAACACAAAAGAAAGGAGGAGTCGAGATCTTAATTTCAGACAAAATACCCTCTAAGCTATCAAAAATTGAAAAAGATACAGAAGGCCACTACATAATGATAAAAGGTTCAAAACATCAACAAGAAATATCCATCTTAAACATATATGCACCCAACATAGGAGCGCCAACTTTCATAAAGCACCTTCTACGCAAACTCAAAAAAGATATCAACTCTAACACTATCATAGCTGGGGACTTCAATACCCGACTCACAACCCTAGACAGACCATCAGGACAAAAAATCAGCAACAAGATCTGGAACCTCAATGTGACTCTTGACCAAATGGACTTAATTGATACCTACAGAATACTCCATCCAATGTACGACCACAGAATATACATTCTACTCATCACCACATGGAACGTACTCTAAGATCGACCACATACTTGGCCATAAATCAAGCATAAGCAAATTTTAAAAGATAGAAATTTTACCATGCACCTTTTCGGACCACACTGGAATAAAAATAAACATCAACACCAACAAGGTTCCCCCAAAACCCACAAAGACATGGACACTAGACAACATGATCCTAAACAACTCCTGGGTCAATGATGAAATCAAAACAGAGATCAAAAGATACCTGGAAACAAATGAAAATGAAGAAACATCTTACCAAAATCTCTGGGATGCCATGAAAGCTGTAGTAAGAGGGGAATTTATATCTCTACAAATGCACATGAAGAAAATGGAAGGATCACAAATTAACAGCCTAACAAGCCACCTAAGAAAGCTAGAAAAGCAAGACCATCAAAACCCTAACTTCAGCAGAAGGATCCAGATCACCAAAATAAAAGCCCAAATCAAGGAAATAGAACACACACACAAAAAAAAAATCAATGAAACAAAAAGCTGGTTCTTTGAAGGGATAAACAAGATCGATGATCCCCTAGCTAGATTGACCAAGAAAAAGACAGAAAAAGCCCAAATAAGCATAATCAGAAACACAAAAGATGAAATCACATTTGACCCTGAAGAAATACAAAAGATCATTAGAGACTATGTACACTTGTATGGACACAAACTTGAAAACCTTAAAGAAATGGAGGACTTTCTGATATCACACAACCTGCCTAGGTTGAAACAAGAACAAATTGAGACCCTAAATAGAACAATAGCAATCAAGGAAATTGACTACATAATAAGAAAACTACCTACAAAAAAAAGCCCTGGACCAGATGGCTTTCCAGCAGAATTCTACAAGACATTTAAGGAGGAGCTGAAACCAATCCTACTGAAGGTATTCCAGGCGACTGAGAAAGATGAAACTCTCCCCAAATCATTTTACGAAGCTAACATCACATTGATACCCAAGCCAGGTAAAGACCCAATAAAGAAAGAGACTACAGGCCAATATCTTTGATGAACATAGATGCTAAAATTCTCAACAAGATCCCAGCAAACTGAATTCAACAACACATCTCAAAAATCATCCATCAAGACCAAGTAGGCTTCATCCCTGGGATGTAAGGCTGGTTCAACATTCATAAAACCATAAATGTAATTAAATACATCAACAGATGTCAAAACAAAAACCACATGATTATATCATTAGACACAGAAAAAACTTCTGATAAAATCCAGCACCCCTTCTTGATAAAAACTCTCGAACATCTAGGCCTACATGGAACATACCTCAAAATAGTAAAAGCCATCTATGAGAAACCCACAACCAGCATACTCCTAAATGGACAAAAATTGGAAACTTTTCACCTGAAAACTCGAACAAGACAAGGATGCCCACTCTCACCCCTCCTGTTCAATATAGTATTAGAAGTCCTGACTAGAGCAATCAGAGAAGAGAAGGAAATCAAGGGCATCCAAATAGGAAAAGAGGAAGTCAAGTTATCTCTCTTTGCAGATGACATGATTGTGTACCTTGAAAACCCAAGAGAATCTGTCAAAAACCTCCTTACACTGATAAAGGACTTTGGAAAGTCTCAGGGTATAAAAATAAGTGTTCAAAAGACAATAGCATTTCTTTACACCAATAATAAACAGAAACCGAAATAAAAAGCACAATTCCATTCACAAAAGTCACACACAAAAAAATGAAATACCTTGGCATCTTCCTAACCAGAAATGTGAAAGACCTTTACAATGAAAACTACAAAACACTGCTCAAAGAAATCAAAGAAGACACAAACAATTAGAAAAATATTCCATGCTCATGGATTGGAAGAACCAACATTGTGAAGATGTCCATCCTACCTAAGGCAATCTACAGATTTAATGCAATACTCATCAAATTACTAGCAACATTCTTCTCAGAGCTAGAAAAAACAATACAGGAATCCACATGGAAACACAAAATGACCAAGAATAGCCAGAACAATCCTCAGCAAAAAAAAACAAAGCCGGAGGTATCACATTACCAGACTTCAAACTTTACTATAAAGCTACAATAAACAAAACAGTTTGGTATTGGTACAGGAACAGGCATATAGACCAATGGAATAGAACTGAGATTCCAGAAGCAAAAACCTCAATTTCTCAACCAACTCATCTTTGACAAAGCCTCCACCACTTACCACTGGGGAGAGGAGAACCTATTCAGTAAATGGTGCTGGGAAAACTGGCTGACCACATGCAGAAGACTCAAACAAGA
>NW_007248589.1:179884-206391 GCF_000164805.1 Carlito syrichta
CCCCTACTGGGAATATACCCCAAAGAACTCAAATCACTCTATCAAAAAGATACCTGCACACATATGTTTATCGCATCATTGTTCACAATAGCAAGGATCTGGAACCAACCATGCTGTCCATCAAAAGTGGACTGGATTTTAAAAATGTGGTACATATGCATGATGGAGTATGCATATGTATGGCACTATGTAGCCATAAAAAAGAACAAAATTATGAATTTCACAGCAATCTGGATGGAACTAGAGTCTATAATACTGAGTGATCTCTCACAGAAACAAAGATCTGAGTATCATATTCTCACTCATATAGTGGACCTTGAACATCTATCATAATACTAAAAGAAAAGGACTGACAGTGGTGGGAAACTATGGGAGGGGCAAGGAGGGGAAGGGAGGTGGGACTAACGGTAGCGAGTATCTGTCGGGAGATAGGGAGACACTCCTTATCAACAAGGGTGGCTGAACGATGCATATTTGTAAACCTAATCCTTAATTGTACCCCACAATTTTAAAATTAAAATTAAAAAAAAAAAAATGAGACAGATGACAACTAAAATTCAGTCTTTGTATTTTGAGTTAATAAACACAGAGATTATACTTAGAACCTAATAGAATATATTCTTATTTTCTTTCAGAGGATGATAGGTAGTGCGAGTGTTTCATGTGGGAGTTATTAGATTGTTTAATGTAGGAACAGTAAAAAGACCAAAGGAATGTGTGAAGTAGGATAAAATAATTATAAAAGTCTAGAATAACTCCTTTGATCATTCACTCTGAATAAATATAATAATAAAAATAACATTTAATTACTATAAAATACATATTATCAAGCATAGACAGTTACACTTTAAGAGAAAACATCTGTTTACAAGATTTATAAATACCTCTAGCTGCTTTTCTTTCTCCCTGAAGTTTTTCAGTTCACAGTGATACCTGTGCATTTCTGGAGGGCCAATTGACTTCTCAGTAGCTTCAAGGAGTTCAATTTTGCTGAGTTTAGCAAATTCTCCAACTTTGTCCTAGAACACAAAAATGAAATATCAGCAATTACTATCATCTATAAATATCTTCAGGATGTATTTCACTCAATGGATATTGTCAAAACAAAACTCATTTAAAAAAACTGATTTTACTTTGAGACGTGAATCTTCATATAAACCTTATATATATTATTCTTTGAATTTATAAAGACAATTTAGGGTATAAGTTGTCATCTTTTAGATAATCTTGAAAAATGTCCATGTCCATATTGAGGCTGATATGTTTATGTTTTGTTTTGTTTTTAAAGAGACGAGGAGTCAATTCTGTTGCCCAAGCTGTTCTTGAAATCCTGGGCTCAAGCAATCCTCCTGCCTCAGTCTCTCAAAATGTTGGGATTATTGGCATGAGCCATCGTGTCCGGCCTCAAATGTTTATGTATATATTTGGGAATAAAAGAAAAAGTTGTCCCTTGGACAGAAGTGACCAGTATAACCCATCAGTTGGATTATTAGGTTTAAAAACAAACAACTTCAAGTATCTCCTAGAGATAATCTGACATCAGCTGATAAATGCAAACACTTTACAATTTTAAATTTTTATTTAATTTGGTCATATTTAATCAAATTATCACTGTGTGTCTGAAAAAAATAAATAACCATAAATTGGTTACTAGATAGCATTCAAAGCCAAACTGAAAAGTTATTGGACTTTAACATTTAACATGTGTTATTAAGATTTTTTTTTTTTTTTGAGTTAGAATCTCACTCCATTACTCAGGCTGGAGTGCCACTGCTCACAGCCACCCCAGCATCAACCTGCTGGGCTCAGGTAATCCTTCCATCTCAGCCTTCCAGGTAGCTACCATACCCGGCTAATTTTTTATTTATTGTAAAGACGAGGTCTCACCAAGTTGCCCAGGCTGGTCTCGAACCCGTAGGCTCAGGCAAACCTCTCACCTCGGCCTCCCAAAGTGCTAGGATTATAGGCATGAGCCACTGTGCCCAGCCAGGATTTTTATTTTTAAAAAACAAATTTAAAATATAACAAAAATTTAGAAAGCACCTATAGATTTAAGAGTTCTAGTATATCAAATATTTTACACAAACAAATACACAGACGAAAAAGCTGTTCATTAACAAAATATTACGGGTCTACAAATGAAAGCACATAGTTGTCTAAGCTACTCTCTATACTCAAAAATGATACAACTTTATTTCAAAATACTCTTAATTTAAACTTTTTATTCATTGAAATTTTCTAAATTACTGCAAATTAATAGCATTATATTTCATGTAACAAAATGCTACCTTTACAAAGCACTATTAGTCTGTGTTAGAGTGCTATGTTTGATTTAAGTGGTAGTCATCATAATATCCCTTGAAAAGAACTGCACCCTTATATGGCATAAAAAGTAAACAGTATATATAAAATTCTCTCATCTTTACATTTACTTCTCTCATACCTGAGGTAGAAACTGGCAAAGATTGCCCACTTGAATATTTAAGGCTGCAACTTGTTCTTCTACTACTTTCTGGGTTGTAGATTTTCTGTTGATGAACCAAGAGGACTGGTTTTTTGTGACATCAATCTCACGGGTGATTACAAGATTTCCAGAATCTCTGAACCTAATTTAAAAATAATTTTAAAATCTTTATATTCAAAATACAAGCATTTAGTAAAATTCCCAAAATTCTCTTGTACCAAAATACTAGACAGGATTATTATAATTTTTACTCCTTTTGATATTTTGGCCACTTACAAGAAGGAAGCCTTGACATTTTATTAGTAGTAATATAATATTGACCACATGTCAGTTACTACTTACTCAACACTCAAAATTAATCTGTTAAAATAAAATTAAAACAAATGCCAATATAAATTTTCAAAACTACTAGAGGAGTTGCATATCTGGAGTTATACATCCTTTAATTATTATGCTATTCTTCAATCACATGTGCTGACTATAAGTAAAAATGGGTTGGTATATTAAAGCATTTAACAATTAGACCTCAAAACTGCCTTTACTTGGAAAATATATGAATGAAAATCAACTCTTGTATAAGCATTTCCAGAAATCAAAACTAGCCTACCTATACTGTAGTCCATGGCTTTCTCACCATGTCTTCCACTGTGAATTCAGAGAGGACTACAT
Organism: Carlito syrichta; assembly: GCF_000164805.1. Classification (NCBI taxonomy): domain Eukaryota; kingdom Metazoa; phylum Chordata; class Mammalia; order Primates; family Tarsiidae; genus Carlito; species Carlito syrichta. Next base: position 183,018 of record NW_007248589.1, read on the forward strand.
CACATGGATATATAGGGACATTAAGCAATACAGAATCTGAAAGAAGAGTGTTAACTTATTCCTTGCTTTTAGTACTACTGCTTCACACCTCCCATCTATTCATTCATTTTCACTGGGAATCACTGCATGTGGTAGAAAGATAAATTATCGGTATCCACTTTCTAAATGACAATAATTTGTCAATCTGTATGCATAGATTATACTGTAATCAAAACACCTCAACAGTAAGCTTTAGAACTTTCAAAGTGGTTTTAAACTTTCACTTCAAGCAGAATGACTAATAAAGTACCTTATTGATCCTCCTGCTGTAAACAACTAAAAATAATAGATAAAATATGCAAATAGCTTCATAAATGAATTTATGAGTTAGCATATAAGTAAGGAATTCTTATAAAACCCAGAATGGAAAAATAAAATTGGCTTTCACCTTGAGGGCATTGGCCCCATCAGCTGACCTTGACAATTCATTTTCATGATCTCCTGGTAGAGGACAAATACAAGCAAAGCCCATAGCTACCCAAAGTGCAGAGTCTACTAGAAAACCATATATACCCTTAGTGCAAGGATAAACTAGAAATACTTCAACACCATCACAAACTGAAAATTCTACATATTATGATTCTGAATTGAAATGGTCTCTGAAAGAAGTTAATAACAATTCCCTCTGCAGGAACCCACCTTACCCTCAAAAAATTAGTACAGATAAAATTTAAAGAAAAAGAAGCAGTTCATTGGAAACACACATACATACAGGAAAACAAAGCATCAAGAACTAGCAGAAACAACAGCAGAATCATGAAGATGAAAAATATAAAGAGATACAGACAACTGAGTAAGAAAACCTAGTATGTCTAATAAGATTTTCAGAAGGACAAGAAGCAGAAAATGGGGTCAGTGGCAATATTTGAAGAGATTTATTTATTAATAACTTTCCAAAACTAATGAAAAGACACAAAACCACAAATTTAAGAAGCACATTAAATATCAAGAAAAATAAATAAAAAATAAATTCATACCTAAATATAGGATATGAAACTAGAAAATACCAAAAACAAATAAATGATTTTAAAAGCATCTTGAGAATAAGAGAATGATTACTATCAAGGAAACTAAGATTAGATTCACATTAGAAAACAATGGCATTATACTTTGAAAACGCTAAGACCTATCAATGTAGAATTTAGTAGCCAGCAAATACATCTATCAGGATTTGGAGCAAAATAACATCACTTTCAGAGAAAAACTGGATGTTCCAGTGGATGAGGCTCATTAAAGAAAACTTTAAAGAATTTCCTTTTGGAAGAAAGAAAGAGATCTAAGAGAGATCAAAATTCAAGAAGAAATAAAAAGCAAGGCAAATAAAAGTATCAGGGATAATTCCAAACAAACTGACAATATAATTAATATAGTTATAGTAATAATTATTATGTCTTGAGGAGTTTAAAAAACAAGGTAGAATTTTTAAAACATGCTAAGTTCAGAGACATTACTAAGAACAAAGTACTCCAAGCTTAAGGTATTTAACTGTTTGGTAGGAGGACAGATATCTTAATTAAGTCTAAACTCTAGCAAGTATTTGTGCTTAACATTTTAGTAGCCACTAAAGCAAGAGAAAAATGCATTGTTTTCAAGACAACAGAGAAGGAAAAATGAAACAAACAGAAGAACTTCAGCAAAAACAACAGAAAGCTGAGCACAGTGGCTCACATCCATAATTCCAGCACTTTGGGAGGCTGAGATGGGAGGATTCCTTGAGGCTGCATGAGACCAGCCTGGATAATACAGTGAGATCCTCGCCTGTAATCCCAGCTATTCAGAAGACTGAAATGTGGAGAACAGAGAATTACGATGATGCTACTGAACTCTAGCCTAGGCAAAAAACAATCTCAAAAAAAAAAAAAAAAGCAACAGAGAAAAATGCTGAACTGTGAAACAAATCAAAAGCAGAGAATAAGACAGTAAAAATAAGTTCAAATATATAAATACAATATTTGCAAATGGACTATATGCTTTATTCAAAAGACTACACAAGGAATAAAACAGCCACACTAGTTTCAGTGAGATACAAAAGATATAAAAACCATGAAATGAATGAAAAAAGGTAACTAGGAAAAAATACATTTTAAAAAGGTACTAACTACATTAATGGCAAGTTAAACAGATTTTAAGGCAAAAAAACATCAAAAGATAGAGGTCGGCCAGGCTTGGTGGCTCAGCCTGTAATCCCAGCACTTTGGGAAGCTGAGGCAAGTGGACTGCCTGAGCCACGGGTTCGAGACCAGCCTGGCGAGACCTTGACTCTACAATTTAAAAAAAAAAAAAAAGCCTGAGCTCAGTGGCTCAGCCTGTAATCCCAGCACTTTGGGAGACTGAGGCAAGTGGAATGCCTGAGCCTGATGGTTCAAGACCTCGCCTCTACAATAAAAAAAAAAAAAAAAATTAGCCGGGCTCCGTGGCTCAGCCTGTAATCCCGTGTCTTTGGGAGGCTGAGGTGATTGAACTGCCTGAGCCCGCGGGTTCGAGACCTGCCTGGGCAACTTGGCGAGACCTCATCTCTACAATAAATCAAAAATTAGCCGGGTGTGGTAGCGCGCGCCTGTAGTTCCAGCTACTGGAAGGCTGAGGCAGAAGGATCGCCGGAGCCCAGCAGGTCGAGGCTGCGGTGGCCGGGAGCAGCCACTGCACTGCTGTCTGGACGACAGAGTGAGACTCCAACTCAAAAAAAAAAAATTTGCCGGGTGTGGTAGCGCGCACCTGTAATTCCAGCTACTTGGAAGGCTGAGGCAGAAGGATCGCCAGAGTCCAGCAGGTCAATGCTGGGGTGGCCATGAGTGTGCCACTGCACTCCAGCCTGGGCAATGGAGTGAGACTCCAACTCAAAAAATAAAAATAAGAAATAAAAAAATTAGCCAAGTGTGGTAGCACACACCTGTAGTTCCAGCTACTTGAAAGATTGAGGCAGGAGGATTGCAGGAGCCCAGCAGGTGGATGCTGGGGTGGCCGTGAGTGTACCACGGTACTCCAGTCTGGGCAACAGAGTAAAACTCCAACTCAAAAAAAGAAAAAAAAGGACAGAGGTCAATACATAACAACAATAAGTTCAATTCACCAGGAAGATAAACATTTTGAATCTTAGCTATAACTAATAATGGCCTGGAAATTTATAAAGCAAAAATTGACGGGATAAGGGTAAGTGACAAATCCACACAGAGGGATAGTATAGTACACCTTTGTCAGTAATAAAGGAAGCAATAAACAACTGAAATCAGCAAAATAATAAGACTTAATGATATAATGAATAAACAGGAACTAACAGACAAACACAGACTACTGTAGGAATCAACAGTAGAATATTCATTCTTTCAGTTAAACGAAGAACAAATACAAAAACTCATTATATAAAGTAAGCCTCAACAAATTTCAAAGGATCAGTAACATAAAAACAGTACCTCTTTCTATTTATTTTACAGCACTACAATCAAAGTGGAAGTCAATACCAAAAATATAATATGAAAAATCACTAAATTAGAATCAGAAACAACTTCTAAGTACAAACTCATAAAGAAAATATTCAGAAATGAAAAACAGGAAAATTCTATATACCAAAATTTGGGACATGGAGCTAAAGTAATAAATACTAAGAGGGAAATGTTTAACCTTAACTGTTTACATTAGAGAAAATAAAAGACTAAAAGTTAGTACAATAAATATCCATTTCAAGACATTAGAAAAAGGAAAAAAAAAAAAAAAACTACAGGAAACTTTAAAGAAGAATCAGTTATGGTAAGAATAAAAATAATTGAAACAGAAAATCATGCATAAGACAAAACAACAATGCAAAATTTAGTTTATCGTGAAAGATGAATAAAATTGACAAATCATTTTTTTTTTCAAATCTAGGAAAAAAGGACACGAATGAAGGAGGGGAATACAACTGAGAAGACAAACTATATTATATATAAGATAATATAGAATAAACTCATATATGAGGAGATTTTTTTCATGCCAATAAAATTTAAAGCTGACTGGGCATGGTGGCTCACACTTCTAATTCCTGTCTTTGGGGAGGCCGAGGCTGGAGAATTGTATGAGGCCAGGAGTTTGAGACCAGCCTGGGAATATAGCAAGACCTTGTCTCTAAACACCCTCCCCATGAAAAAAAAAGCCAGGCCCGATGGCACACATCTGTAGCCCCAGCTACTCAGTAAGCTAAGCCCAAGAGTTTGAGACTGCAGTGAGCTACCTATGATGGTCCGACTGCACTCCAGCCTGGGTGTCAAAATAAGACTCTGTCAAATAAAATTAAAAAATTAAAACTAAGAAAAATAGGAAAATCTGGCTGGGGTCAGTGGCTCAGCCTATAATCCAGCACTTTGGGAGGCCAAGATGAGTGAACTGTCTGAGCCCACGGGTTCCAGACCAGCCCGGGCAATTTAGCGAGACCTCATCTCTACAATAAATCAAAAATTCGCCTGTAGTTCTGGCTACTTAGAAGGCTGAGGCGGAAGGATCGCCTGAGCCCAGCAGGTCAACATTGGGGTGGTGGTGAGTGTGCCACGGCACTTCAGTTTGGGCGACGGAGTGAGAATCCAACTCAAAAAAAAAAAGAAAGAAAGAAAAACAGGAAAATCCCTTAAAAAGTATAATGATGATGATCTAAGAAATAGAAAACTGAAATAATCGTATTAGTATTAAATAAATTAAATCAGTAGTTAGAAAAAATTTAATCAGTAGTTAGAAACAAAACAAAAACCCACATGATTTTTCCCAGCAATTTTAACCAAACATTCAAATCACAGATATCTTTCAAAACAAAATACAGAGGTAAGAATCCTAAGAAAGCCAAATCTTGCAATGCATCAAAAAATTATGAACATATTGGATTTTAGTAATGCACAATCGAGCAAATGCCAGGAAATTAATTCATCAACTAAACTGGTATGATTAACTCAACAGATGCAGATAAAACTCAGTAGCTATTCATAAGTGAAAGGACACTAGGAATATACCAAATCTCCAACCAAGTAAGAAATTTTTCCAAAATCCTACAACAAATATTTCACTTTGGACATAGTTATTCTTCAGTTCCTCAGAAACAACAAACTTAATTCTATTTTAAATCCCGTACACAAACTTGTCTCTCTGCCTGGAATACTCTACTCCCAGATCTTTTTATGATTTTTTTCCCACTATAATTCACTTTTTGGCTCAAAAATAATTCAACAGACCCTTCTTGAAATCTCAGTAGGAATAAATAAAAGCACCACCTCTCCTAAACTTTGTCAAGACCAAAAATGAGCTAAATCTATCATAAATTATTTGTCCCAAAGTTGCTTGACAGACGACTCTTCTCCTCAAGCTATTCAAAGCACTGGTTTCCAGGTTACTGTAGCTCTTCTGACTCACTAGCCAACTCTCAGTTTCCTTTCTTAACCTGTGTTCAGTCTCTAAATGTTGCACTGCAGTAGGGCTTTGTTCTAAGAATTCTCCTTTATCTATCTCTTCTTCACTGGTGATTTCATTCATCATAATATTGATGTCTTCCCAAATGTATTATCTCGAGCCCAAACTTCTCCCTGAATGACAGGTTTCTATATCTAGCTGCCCATTCAACATTTCCACCTAAATTTACACTAGGTTATCTCAAACTTTACTATGTTTATTGATTCTGAAACGTACCTATCTTTTACATTTTAACATTTCTGAAACTGGGATGCACACTTCAAACTATTTATGCTAGTTTAATTGGAAGTTGCACCTTACAAGTACCTGCAAGTCCTTCTTGATACCTCACTGTTTCACCCATACCCTACATATAATTCATGAACAAATCCTAAGCCACTATCATCTATCATAGGGTTATTGTATTAGTAACTTAACTGATACTCTTGTTTTTTTTTTGCCTTTGCTCTCTAAGTCTATTTTCCATATAGCACCCCAAATGTTTGGGTTAAATTCTAAGTCAGATCATGTCATTCCTCTGCTCAAAATGTGGTGGCTTCACAACTTATGCAAAATAAATGCCAAGTCCTTACATTGGCTATAAGCTCTATGAACTGACTCACTGATATTTTCACACTTTTATCTTTTGCTATTCTCTTCACAATGTGTATACCCTCAGGGCCTTATCATTTGCAGATACCTGTATCTGCAATGTTATTTCCCTCAAAAATCTCCATGCTCATTATCTTCCCTCCTTCAGCTCTTTGATTAAAGACTATCTTCTCAGTGAGAACTCTCCCGATCACCCTATTTAAAGCTATAAAACTCCATTCTGACACTTCTACCCTTCTTTCCTACTTTATTTTTCTTCATAGCACTTATCACTGCCTAACATAACATATATTTTACTTATGTATCCATTTCCCCTCATGACCCTGGCTATAAATTCCATGAAGGTTGAGTACTACAAGGTCTGACAATTAAGTTCATGAATTCATCCAAGAAAAATTACTACATACCTCATTGTTGAATTTCACTATGGTCACCTTTGAAGTACTCCCTTGGTAAGCTATGCACTGACACCAGCACCTAGTACACTCATCACAGCAATTTTGGAACTCTTTTTCTGGAATGGCCATCAGATCTGTCGTCGTATTACCCTTGATGTCCCAAATGTCATCAAAATGTCTTCCTTTCAATATTTGTTTTATCTTCAGGTAAAGAAAAAAGTTATTGGAGGCCAGATCAGGTGAGTAGGTATTCCAATAGTTATTTGTTTACTGGCTAAAAACTCCCTCACAGGAGTGCTATGTGAGCCAGGGTGTTCTTGTGATGCAAGAGCTCCTTTGGGTCTGTTTTTGCACACACCTTTCTCATGCCAAGTTTCAGTTAAGATGTTCTTGGTTTTTCTGTCAATATTTATTTGGTCTGCTATGATTCTCAGTCAGCTGATGATTTTGACACACAATTTGATAAGTTTTTGCAATGTTTTTGTCATCTTTGCTCACAATGGCCATCCTGACCTGTCTTCATCAGTGACACTTTCTCTCCTCTCAGAAAGATTTTTAATCCATTTGTACATTGCCATTTTATTCATGGCATGTCCCTGATTTCATTTCCACTCTTGCCAAGTTTAAAAAGAAATTTAATGTTTGTTGTTCTAATTCAAACTCTTAACATTCTCGCGAAGGCAAACAAAAACATGCAACAACAATGAATGCCACTCAGCAAGACACTGCCACACTTCAATATGAACAGTTGTGAGACACTGATATACCAAGGTTATAAGACCTTACCAAACATAAGGCCAACATAAGCACATGATAGCAAACTGATGAACTTAATTGTCAGACCTCGTATATTTGAAAAATGACTGTATAAATACATGCCAGAGATTATTTTACCCACCATTCCACTCAATGAGCACATGGCCAATTAATGCATTTGTTTAACAGCAATAATAATTTCAACAACTAATGATGAGCTATGTACTCTCAAGGTCATGTGGACCTCTGTGAAACAACTGACTATAAGGTAACCACGTGGAGTTTGGGGAAAGGAAATCTCTCCTTGTCTCAGATTTGGTAGCAACTTTGGTGGCTCTGGTTAGTGGCCATAGATTAGATTATTACAGTAAGGAGCTACTATGCACCAAGTAGTTTAACTCTTTAGATAATTAAGAAAACTGGGCCTTTGAGAGTACAAAGTTAGAAGTGCTTAAGACCTGCTGGCATCCATACTGGACTTTTGAAACAAAAGCTAAAATGCCTTCTGTCTTTTCATACATATACCCAGCTTAGTGTATTTGTTTCAGCTTCAACTTCTGAGAAACCATTACTCAAAGGTACCAGGGCAAACCCAGAAGTATTTTTGGCAATTATGTTTCAAAAATTAAGATACAGGCCAGGTGCAGTGGTGGCTCAAGCCTGTAATCCCAGCACTTTGGGAGGCCGAGGTGAGAGGAATGCCTGAGTCCAGGGGTTCAAGACCAGCCTCGGCAACTTGATGAGACCTTGTCTCTACGATATATCAAAAATTAGCCGGGCATGGTAGTGCGTGCCTGTAGTTCCAGCAACTTGGAAGGCGGAGGCAGAAGAATCACCTGAGCCCAGCAGGCTGACGCGGGGCTGGCCGTGAGCGAACCACTGCACTACAGCCTGGGCGACAGAGTGAGACTCTGACTCAAAAAATTAAAATTAAAATTAAGATATAATTCACATGCTATGATACCCCTTTAATATGTACAATTCAATGTTTTTTTAATTGTAGTAAAATACACATAACATAAAGTTAACCATTTTCAGGTATACGGTTCAACAATGGTATTTAGTATATTCACAAGACTATATAACCGTCAACTAATTCCAGAATATTTTCATCACTCCCCTCAAAAGCCCATACCCATTAAGCAGTCACCCCACATTCCCTATTCTTGTCATACCCCAGGACACACTAATCTATTCTTTGTCTCTACAGATTTGCCTTTTCTGAACATTTCACAAAAATAGAATCATACAACACGTGGCCTTTGTGTCTGGCTTCTTCCACTAAGCACGATGTTTAGAGGTTCACCCACACTGTTGTATGTATCATTTCTTCATTCCTTATTATTGCTGAATAACAAGCCACTGTTCAGATATACCACATTTTGTTTAGCCATTCATCTTCTAATGGAGATCTGGGTTATTTATAGTTTTTTACCATTAAAATTAGAGAATGCTAATTTTGTGTGGATATTCTCTAAAATAGATACGTATTAAACAGAATAAATGGACAGAAGAGTATGTGTATTCTGAATGTTGATAGACACTGCCAAACAGAATATACTGACTGCATGTCCATCAACAGTGTAACACTTCCTTCCACCTTCATATTACTATATTTTATTCTTAAAATTTTCCAAGCTGGGAGAACAAAAAAATCCTAATTATCTTAATTTTCTTGATAACTAGTAAGGTGCAGCCTCTATTTTATACTTTTTGGGCTACTTATTTTACTTTTGTGCTAAAGTTCTTTGCTCATTTTTCTTTTAGGTTGTTTATAACTTTTACTGATCTGCATGAGACACTGATTGGTATTTCAATAATTTTTAAGAGTTGTAAATACTTTTTGTGCTGAACATGTTTTATCCCACGTATCACTTATTTTTAACTAGTATATTATTACTTCCAGCTGGATTTTTATGTTGCCTAAATTTTCTACATTACTTTTTATGCTTATTGGAAATCTTGTTTTGCTTAGAAAGACCTTCCCCATTCCCAAGATTTTAAAAATAACCCACTTTTTAAAAATTACTTCCTAGATTAAATATTTTCCACTTGGCCATCAATACATTTAATTTATGTGTAGAATGTTAGATAAAGCCTTAAATTTATTTTTTAAAAATGTTAATAGCCAATTACTTCCACTCAATTAGAGTAATTCATACCTACAATATTGTGATATAAAGGCTGAATATTCCTAATCTGAAAGTGTGAAATCTGAAATGCTCCAATGAACATTTCCCTTAAGCTTCATGTTGGAGCTCAAAAAGTTTTGGATTTCCAATTTTCAAATTAGGGATGCTAAACAGATAAGTATAGAGCAAATATTCCCAAATCTGAAAAATCCAAAATCCTAAACACTTCTGCTTCCTAGCATTTCAGATAAGGGATACTCAACTGTAATAGAAATATTTAGTCTCTGCCCCAGTTTGTGGTACAGAACTACCAAGCTCTTAACATTTCCTGGGTGACAGGAGAGGGTTAATGAAGTTAACTCTTGATGGGCTCCTCAAGGAGAGGTGGTCACCATGATCAGAAGCTTGGAACTTTCAGTTCACCCACCACCCTATCCTCTGGGAAAAGGAGAGACTAGAGTTAATAATCAATCATACCTATGTGACAAAGCCTCCATAAAAATCCCTGAACAACAAGAGCTCCTGGGTTAGAGAACACATCCATGTACCAGGAGCGTGCATCCCAAAATCATAAGGACAGAAGCTCCTGCACTCTAGACTCTTCCATACCCCACCCTGTATTTGGCTGTTCATCTGTAACCACTATAGTATCCTTTATAATAAATGGGTAAGTAAAGTGTTTCCCTGAGTTCTGTGAGCTATCCTAGCATATAATAGAACCCAAGGAGGGGGTCCTGAAAACTTCAATTTATAGTTAGTTGATGAGAAGCACAGGTCACAACCTGAGACTTGCAAATGGCGTCTATAGTGAGGGGCAGTCTTGTGGGTTCCAGCACTAACCCTGGTCAGTGTCACATTTAAACTCAACTAGAGTGTGGGGAAAAATCCTCGCACATCTGGTGTCAGAAGTGTTCTGTGTTGTGTTGAATTAGAGAGTAGCAAAAACAATTTGGTTTTTCCTGTCTCTTACAATGCTCCACACTTAAACTGCCACCATCACAATAATTAAGCTCTCAAGTACATTTAGATCCGTTGCTAGTTTCTCTATTCTGCTCTTCTAATCTTCTGTACTAATACCATACGATTTTACATTAACAACTTAACATCTGATACATAAAAATCTTATTCACAACTCTTGCTTTTTCATAACCTTCTTAGATTTTCTGGCACATTTATTCTTTGAGATGAACATTAGAATCAACTTGTAAACTTACCTGCTGAAACTCTCACTGGAAATTTATCAAATGTATTCATTAATTTGGAAAGGACTGATAAATTAATAATGATATTAACTTTACATTTCTCGGAAATATGCTTCACCACTTATTCAGGTCTTCATTTCGTATCCATCAGTAAAATTCTATCATTGTAAGTTGGATAAAATTTTTCATTTATTTTCTTTTTGCTTCCATGTATCTACTTCTCATCTGTACATAAATGAAAACTTTCTCTAATAATTTTTGAATAAAAGATCATTCCTCATGTATAAAATAGGGCTATCAGATAATCTCTAAGAGCTTTTCAGCTCAAAATTGCCCCAATTTTCCATAAAAACTCCAAAAACAATAGTCACTAAAAATCATCTAAACAATGTGTATATTTGTGTATAAAAAAGGCACATATACCAAGGCCGGCCAATTGGTTTCATTATAAATACCAACTCTGGTCCATCAGAAATAGCTGCCAAGAGTGGTCAGTTGAGAATAGCTATACTCAAGGGAAGAGAATACCATAAATTACTGATGTTATAAGGGAGGAAGTAAGAAATGGTGGCAGAACTACCAAGTATTGTCATACACGAAACTGACCAAACCTATTAACAGTAGTTATTTACAGAAGTGGAATTATGGCAGAAGGTTTTTATTTTCAACTTTACATTATTTGTATTTTTTTTTAAATGAGCAAGTATTACTTTAAAAATTAGCCAAAAAAGGGAGGGTACTTTAAGTTTGTGAAAAATATTGTAACTTAATAAATACTTAACAGTAGTAAAGTTCTATTTCATTACCTCTCATAAACTAATAATTTCCTTGGGAATTTTTTCCAAAATAAAATCCCTACAACTTAAGCTTTTAAAAATGCATTTTAAAAAACTTGTCTGGATAAAGCATTCTTTAAATATTATTTCCAATATTTATGCCATAATATCATAGTAATACTCTTCGAGTCATCAGGAAAGCATGAAGATAAACTAAGAAATTATATTTAAAAAAGGATTTCAGCACTTTTCACACTTACAGTTCAATTTCAACCATCCCTTTGGTACATCCTCTCTTCACAAAAAACCCAGCCTAAGACAAAAAAGAAAAAGTTAGCTGTGTTGACATTCCCAGTTTAACAATCAGAGATTTAGCAGTTGTTATTATTTGCCAAATTAAGATTTTTTGAGTAATGACTTGCATGTCCACTCCCATCACTTTCTTAAGGTATCCTTCCCAGATTTGGGTACCTCCACTATTCCCTCCCACAAATTAACAATAATATTAGTTAAAATTTATTGAACTCCTATGAACTAGGTAGTTAGCCTCTCACAAACCTCATGATAAAGCTAATAAGTGGCAGGAAAAAAACCTGATACCAGGAAATCTGGCTCCAGAGCCTGTGTGGTTAGCTACTATAATAAACACTCTCTGAGAAGAGAAAAAGCCTGTAGGAAAATAAAGCCTATAGTTTAACCACAAAGCACTATATCAAAGCTTCTTACTACCACTGAGAACTTTTATAGTTGCACAGATTAAATATTAACCACTCTAATATTACATATCCTGTTATCAGTTAGGATATATTTGTTACCAAGCATCATTTAAAAAGGAGCAATATAAATACAATTTACATAGCAAAATAGACCTATCTGAGCTATCCCATATGTCTATAAATCAAAGCACAAAAACAGATCCTAGGCCTAAAAAATCAAACTGGATCTTAAATCAGGCTATAAGTAAGTAATAAGTATCAAAAAAGAAAATATACCTTTGTAAATAACCTTTTTAATAGTGATAATGACAGTGATGATAATTATTTCCACAACAGCTAATATTTATTAAGCTGTTGTACAAAACTTTACATATTTTTCATTTACTACTCATGAGCAACCTTGAAGTCCATCTTATAGTTGATAAAACTGCGAAAGACAGGAAAAAAAAAAAAAAGACTGATCTTGTAACCAGAAAGTATAGCTTAATGGTTAAGAGCATAGGCTTTAACATCTACTATCTAAGTTCAAATCTCAACTCTGCCATATACAAGTTATTTGACATTGGTCAGGTTACCTAACCTCTGTTTCCCAAAATGGAAACCAATGACATCTTTGTAGGAGTGCTCTTTGTTCATTAGCTTGCAACAATTAAAATACTTCATACCAATAAGAACAAAACAAAAACTAGGAGGCAGTTCTTATTATAAAGTATCCACACAGATGGTGCAGAAATATGCTAAATTTTTATATTAGCATTTAAACAAAAACACAACATTAAAATATTTTTGCAGAGAACTTGGGTATCCTGTAAATAATCTGTGTATACCCAAAGGGTTATACTCTGTCATCTAGGAAACAGTACACTCCATGGACTTCCTTAAAAATCCTACCACTCAAGGATAAGATATGTTTTCTTTATGACAAAAACATGAGAAGGCTGGCAAAAATTATTACAGACCAAGTCACTCCAACTGTACAGACACTGGCATACAATCCAACAGACCATTACATAGTGAGAGGAATTTAATGAAGGATCTGACAACTTAAAAACTATACACTGATACTCAAAAAATTCTGAGTTCATCCTTAGATGCTATCCACTTCTTGTGCTCAAGGTCACAAGACTAATTATTAATAGAAGAAAGTATCTTTTCTACCTTATAAACGCCTCCCACAGAACATTAAAAACATACATATATTGGAAAAGTTTACTTATAACCTTAAGGGGTATTCACTTCAATCTTATAACCTTATGTAAAATTTTAGTCTAGTTTAAACTTGGGATATTTTGATGATATTGCAATATTTGCAGTAATTCATTTCAAGCTTTAAATGTTTTAGTAAGGTGACAACTCAACTTTCAGATGTTCTTTTTAAAATACGTTTTAGCCGGGCTCGGTGGCTCACCCTGTAATCCCGCGCCTTTGGGAGGCTGAGGTGAGTGGATTGCCTGAGCCTGCGGGTATGAGACCCGCCTGGGCGGCGAGACCTCATCTCTACAATAAATCAAAAAAATCAGCCGGGCGTGGCAGCACATGCCTGTAATTCTGGCTACTTGGAAGGCTGAGGCAGAAGGATCGCCAGAGCCCAGCAGGTCGAGGCTGCGGTGGCCGGGAGCGGCCACTGCACTCCAGTCTGGGCGACAGAGTGAGACTCCAACTCAAAAAAAAAAAAAAAAAAAAAAAGTTTTTATGTGAAATACATTAAAACCCAATGTATACACAAATTTAATGTACTATTTAAAGAAAATAGCACCCACTATCTATCACCAAAGCAAGCAAATGAACACTGTCGGTGTCGACACTCCCTGTGCAACTCATCCCAATTGCATCCTTCTCTTTCCTCAACAAATGCAACCTCTAAGCTGATTTGATCATTTGTTTGTTTTTAAGTATTACTACATACATACATATCCCTAAATATTAAACCCATTATTTTATGCTTTTGACCATCTGTACATAAAAAGCATACCTCACATACTCTTCCAATATAGCATTTTTGCTTAAAATTATGTTTTTGAAATTTAACCAGTGAGCTGTGGTTTATTTTCACTGTCATATAATATCCAATGTGACTATACTAGAATTGATTGCAAACAGTGCTGCTATAAATATTTTCATAATTTCACCTAGTATAAATGTACAAGAGCTTCCTAGGGTATGTAGGAGTAGAATTTTTGAATGATTGGGTATACGTATCTACAGATTTACTAGATGCCACATAATTTTCTGAAGAGTGTGTGCAAATTTATATTCCAAGAGTGCATTAGAATTCCCATTGCTCCATAGTCTTGCAAACACATGCCAGAATTTTGAGAGACTGATGAAGATACTATGCTAAGGTTAACACGCATTTTTCCAATAATTAATGAAGCTGAACATCTTTTCATATATTTACCACCTGGTTTGCCTCTTCCATAAAATGCCTAAGTATATCTTTTGCCTATTTTTCTTCTAAGTTGTTTTAAAATCTGGATACCAATTTTCTGCTATATGTCTTGTATATATCATCTCTCAATTTGCAGCTCATCTATTTCTTTACAGTGTCTTTGATGAACAAAAAACTTCTTAATTTTATCAAAGTTGAATTCATTAGTATCTTCTTTTGGTCTACACTTTTACTTAAGAAATTTTTCTTTAACTCAAAGTCACAAAGATATTCTCTATTATCAGTATCTTCTAAAAATCAATCACATTTAGATCTTCAATTAACCTGAAATTAATTTTTGTTCAATTGTGAGGATAGGACTGAATTTCATTTTTTCCTACACAGAAAACCAATAGTCTCAGTACTATTTATCCATCTTTTCCTTACAAAGTCAGTGTTATTTTGTTTTTGAGTTGGAGTCTCACTCTGTCGCCCAGACTGGAGTACAGTGGCCGCTCCCAGCCACTGCAGCCTCGACCTGCTAGGCTCTGGCGGTCCTTCCACCTCAGCCTTCCAAGTAGCTGGAACTACAGGTACACGCTACCACGCCCGGCTAATTTTTTGATTTTATTGTAGAGATGAGGTCTCGCCAAGTTGCCCAGGTGGGTCTCGAACCCGCGGGCTCAGGCAATCCACCAAGCCTGGCTCTAAGCCAGTGTTATAATAAACCAGGTGTCTACTAATCATGACTTGTATCTGGGTTCTTTATTCTGTCCCATCACACTCACCTCCTGTCTATTCCTACACTAATACCACAATGTCTTAATTAGTGTAACTTGATATTTAGTAGGGCAAGTTTCCCTGTTAGTTTTATCTCTTTAGGAGTATCTTAGATATTCTCAGCCTTCTAATGACAGCATTAGGATTCTGACTGGAATATAATGAATGAATATATATATCAATGTGAATAGTAACTTTTTATATTTTTTGGGGATAAAAGTTTTGCTTTGTTGTCAAGGCTGGAGTGCAGTGGTGCAATCATAGTTCACTGCAGCCTTGACCTCCTGGATTCAAGTGATTCTCCTGTCTCAGTCCCTCAAGTAGCTGGGACTACAGGTGGGTGCTACCATGCCTAGTTAATTTAAAAAATTTTTTTTAGGGATGGGGTCTCACTATGTTGCCCAGGCTAGTCTCAAGCTTTCAACCTCAAGTGAGCCTCTTGCCTTAGTCTCCCAAAGTTCTAGGAACACAGGCGTAAGCCAATGCACTCAGCCAAGAATAGCTTTTATAATAGATCTTCCAGTCCATTAATAGGGTTTTCTCTCCACTTATTCAAATCTTTAATGTTTTAAAAATAAAATATTATGATTTCTACATATAGATCTTACACATCTTTTGTTAATTTATTGCTATGTAGCTTGTATTTCTATACTATTGTAAACAATATCTATTTTTAGTTGTATTTTCTGTTTATTGTTAGTATACAGAAATGTAATTTACTTGTTCTATAATCTTACATCTAACAATCCTGATAAATTCTCATATTAAATCATCAGGCTTTTCTGGAGATTCTTCTTGGTTTTTATGCACTCATAATATCTGTGAATGACAGTTTTGATTATTTATTTCCAACTCTTCTATCTTTTGTCTACCTCACTGTTCTACCTAGAAATTCTAGTACAAAGTTAATATTAGTAACAGTAGGAAATCTCAATTTGCTCCTGAGCTTGTTAAACATTTTCATGAATCTCTTTTATAAAATTAAGTCCCTTCTATTTCTTATTTGCTAAGAGTTTTTTTTTTTTTTTTTTGAGTGGAAGTCTCACTCTGTCACCCAGACTGGAGTGCAGTGGCCGCTTCCGGCCACCGCAGCCTCGACCTGCTGGGCTCCGGCGATCCTTCCGCCTCAGCCTTCCAAGTAGCCGGAATTACAGGCATGCGCCACCACGCCCGGCTGATTTTTTGATTTATTGTAGAGATGAGGTCTCGCTGCCCAGGCGGGTCTCGAACCCGCGGGCTCAGGCAATCCACTCACCTCAGCCTCCCAAAGGCGCGGGATTACAGGCTGAGCCACCGAGCCCGGCTTGCTAAGAGTTTTTAATCTCCATCTTCTGAAATGATCAGGCAGCTCTTCTTTAAAACAAGATATGTCAATTTTTCCTTATGTTTAATAAGTCTCTTGAATAAATTCAATTTGGTCATAAAGTAGTATGCATTTTATTTGTTACTAGATTCAGCATGCTAAGATTTTTTTTTGAGATCTTTGTGTCTATAATCATGAATGATACTGCATTGCAATTTTCTCCTATTCTTGACAGATTTGGATACATCATATTCTCTGAAGGATTCTAAAATACAACTTGCTGCTGTTAGAATTAATCCATAACTGTCTTTGTATCTTTATGAGAAGACTAAACTGATTTAATTTATATGAATTTATTTTTTCTCAGAGTCAGTTTCAATAATTTATGCGTATAGATATATCTATTCACCAACTTCTAAAAAAATTTAAACTTTATTGGAATAAAGGTGGTCATGATATTCTCCTAAAACTCTTGAAATCTCTGCTGCATTCTGGTCAGGCCCCTATGGTAGTCACTTCGGCAATTCATAAATATTCTATTTCTTCTTCAAGCCCACCGTAGCGTTGTACTAGCTCATTACCTCTGAAGCAAGGTGTAGTCTCGTGACCTGCTTTGCTCAGTGTGAGTAGAACAAATAAATGCCACTTTTCAGAAAATTTTAACAGCCAGTTCCCTTCTCTCAGATGTAGCAACGATGGAAATATGCATTGAAATAAAGCTTCCATCAGCCTAAGTCCCTGAGTGACTATAATGAGCCTATAATGAACAAGTAGTGAGCACAAGAATTCATTTTTTGTATTGTTAAGTCACTGAATTTTGGGGGTTATCTAGCTTATAATGTAACATATCTTAACTATTACTTTTTTTCATTCCTTTTCTTCTTTTTTCTTCCCAGAAATTATTGACTTCACTAGTCATTCTAAAGAGCAATTTTCATTTTTCTATTGTATTGTTGTTTATTGTTTTATTAACTTCTTCTGTCACTGTCCAATGTCCATTAAGATTTTTTTTTAACCTATGTAAAATATAGAGGCATATTTTAAATTCTAAACAACTGGGAAATTTTTAGTTATCTTCTTTTTGTTATTATTTCTATCTTAATAGCAGTATGACCAGAGAATATGGTCTGTGTGGTACCAATTCTCTTAAATTTTTGACGCTTGCTTTATGGCTTAGTATACAATAAATTTTTAGAAATATTCCATTTGTGCTTGAAAGAAATTTGTGTTCTCAAGTTGCTGAGTGCAGTGTTTATGTGTATTAGATCAAACTTAACTGCATTGTTCACATTTTCTGTAGTCTAATTTTTCATCTGACTATGGATATGTTAAATTCTCATCAGAGTTTTGCTGATTTTGTCTATGTATTTTGGAGCTAGATTATTATGTGAATTCAAACTGAGAACTGAATTATCTTCTAGGTGAATTAAAACTTTCATCAATATTTAATTACCATCAATATCTCTACTTTTTGCTCTAAAGTCTATTTTGCCTACACCTACTTTTTATTGTACAGCATTTGGCTGGCATGCATTTTTTCACCCTTTTAACTCTCAACTTTTCTCTCTTTTTTTTGGTGTGAGTAGGAGTTTTACTCTGTTGCTCAGACTGAAGTGCAGTGGCATAATCACAGTGCACCTCAGCCTTGGCCTCCGGGGCTCAGGCGATCCTTCTGCCTCTGAGTAGCTGGGACTACAGGTGCACATCACCACACCTGGCTAATATTTAGATTTTTTTTGTAGAGACATGGTCTCACTATGTTGCCCAGACTGACCTTAAACTCCTAGGCTCAAGCAATCCTCTTGCCTCAGCCTTCCAAAGTGCTGGGATTACCAGCATGAGCCACTGTGCCAGGCCTTCTGTAGCATTTTATTTTAGATATGCTTATTATAAACAAAAGAGAACTGAACTTTATCCATTCTAATAGACTCTGTCATTTAACAAGACCATTTATACATTATTGTGATTATATTTACATATATTTCTATCTTGTTTTGTGATTCTTAAAAAATTATTTCATTTTATAAATATTTGTTTCTTCCTCTCCTCTTCCTCCT
Organism: Carlito syrichta; assembly: GCF_000164805.1. Taxonomy (NCBI): domain Eukaryota; kingdom Metazoa; phylum Chordata; class Mammalia; order Primates; family Tarsiidae; genus Carlito; species Carlito syrichta. The sequence continues at coordinate 201,560 of NW_007248589.1, forward strand.
CCTCCTTTCTCAAGATTCTCTCTGGGTTGTTTGGGCAGTGTTTTTTCTTTTTTTTTTACCCCCGACTCTCATTTTATTTTTTTCTTTCTTGTTTCCAGGTGGTATATTCTATTTTAATTTTTATAGTAGGTTATTTACCCTAGAAATTTTAATATGCATATTTAATAAATTCTGAAGTTAATAAACTTGCTTAACTTCCTCCCAACAATATAAACCCAAGGATTACTTCACCTCTCATCACTTTCTTTCGGTTGTACAGTATTTTAGTTCTATCATGTTTGCTTTAAACGTCACAAATCAGATGTTAGTATTATTTTCTACAGTTTGTATATGATTTTCCTACATGTTGGCCATGTTTTTGTTCATCACTTCTTACTTCTCAGACTGTCCTTCTGGCACCATTTTCTTCTTCCTAAATTATATACTTTCAAGTTCCTTCAGTAAGAATCTCAGGCTTTGTTCATTCTTTTTATCCTGCTCCTATTCTAGGAAGTTATTACTACTATATTTGGTGTCCTGAAATTTACTGTAACATCTTCTCGTACCTTTCTTTCATTTATCCTGCCTGGGATATATTAAATTTCTTGAATAAGAGGATTCAAGTTTTTCAACATTTCAGGAAAACCCTTAGTCATTCTTCAAACTGTACATTTTCTTTTATCTATTATTTCCCTTAAGAATTGTAATTAGAGGCGTAATGAATTATCTTCCTTTACCCACTCTTAACTTTGATTTTATATTTCTTCTTTCTCTTTATCTCTATATTGCATTTTTAGAAGTTTTTTTTTGAATATTTTAGTGCTCAAATTTTCCTCTCAAATGTCTGCTTTGTTGCTTTACCTATCCACCAAGTTTCTGTCTTCGAGTAATATATTTTCATTTCATTCTATTTGATTTGTTTTCAAATGTACTGATCTTTTTATTACTTATTTGTCTGTTATACTTGCAATCTTCTTTTGTTTCCTTAAATATATGGTCTGCATCTCCTATCTGCAGGTTCCATATCTGCAGATTCAACCAACCATAAATCAAAAATATTTTGAGAAAAAAACAATTTAAAAAAAATGTAACAATTAAAAAAATAAAAATTTAAAAATACAGTATAATAGTTATTTACATGGCATTAACACTGTATTAGGTACTGCATATAATTTAAAGATGATTTTAACTGTAAGAATGTGCACAAGTTATATGCAACTGCAATGCCATTTTACAAGACTTGAGATTTTGTAGATTTTGGTATCTGTGGAGGGTCCTAGAACCCGCCCAACCCCCATACAGAGAGACAGTACACCTAGTTTATATTATATATCTAGAAGCTTTATAGATCTGTTTGTGCAATCTGTTAATCGTTGCTAGCTCTTATTTTAGGTGATTCATTTTCTCCCATATTTTATAATTTTTAGGTATGAATTACTGAATTTCTTGGAACTTTATGTTAGCATTCTTTTGAGGTCTAGATTATTTTTTGTATTTTCCTTCAAAGGATTTACATTCACTTCTGCCAAGTGCCTGAAGATACTACTAACTGGAACCATTTCAAACTAAAATTGCCACTTATAATATTTAGGTCACATAGGTAATAAGAATTCTGGCCCCAAACCTGTGTTAAGGTTTGTAGTTAAGAATTCTTTGGACCGGGCTCAGTGGCTCAGCCTATAATCCCAGCATTTTAGAAGGTCAAGGCGATTGGATTGCCTGAGCCCATGGAATCGAGACCAGCCCTGGCAACTTGGCGAGATCTTGTCTCTACAATAAATCAAAAAAATCAGCCAGGCATGGTAGCGTGTACCTATAATTCCGGCTACCTGGAAGACTGAGGCGGAAGGAATGCTGGAGCCCAGGAGAGGTTGATGCTGGAGTGGCCGTGAGCGTGCTACTGCATGGCAGCCTGAGTGACGAAGTGAGACCTCCAACTCAAAAAACAAAAGGAATTCTTTGGAAGACATTTTTTCACCCATTCTATTCAGAACTAAAAATAAGAAAAGTAATTTCCTGTCCCATTCTATAGTGTGTTTTGTTTTTGTTTTTTCCTCTGCTATACACAGTGTTGGTTTCCAGGTTTTATTTTCTAGCCCTTCCCCAACGTCAGAACATCCCAACCCAGTGCAAATAATTCAACACCAGGCTTTAAGGTCCAAGGTAACAGCAAATGCTCCAGAGGAAGCAACTACAGAGCTTGCTTATGTCTTCAGATTCACACTTCAGGTGTTCCATCAACAATGAACTACATATTTGATAGTGGTCTCATAATACTATAATGGAGCTGAAAAATACTTATCCCCTACTGACATCCTAGCTAGCTAACTAATGTCACGATGCAACGTGGTGACACTGGTGCAAACAAACTTACTGTGCTGCCAGTTATATAAAAGTAAAGCACATACAATTATGCACATTACATAACACTTGATAATAAAAGCCTAATTAAGGATATAAAGAAGAAAAATATTTTTGTACAGCTGTATGGTGTATTTGTGCTTTAAGCTAAGTGTTATTACAAAAAAGTCAGTAAGTTAAAAACTAAAAAGTTATAAAGTAAAAAAGTTACAGTGAGCTAAGGATAATTTATTATTGAAAAAAAAAGGCTTTTAAATAAATCTACTGTAGCCTTATAGGGTTTATAAAGTCTACAGTAGTGTACAGTAATGTCCTAGACCTTCACATTCACTCACAACTCACTCACTGCTTCACCCAGAGCCACTCCAAACCTACAAGCTCCATTCATGGTAAGTACTCTATACAGGTGTTCCATTTTTAATCTTTATACTGTATTTTTATTGTACCTTTTCTATGTTTAGATAGGTAAATACTTATCATAGTGTTATAACTACCTATAACATTCAGTACAGTAACATGCTGTACAGGTTTGTTGCCGAGGAGTGTAATAGGCTACACCATCTAGGTTTGTGTAAGTACACTCTATGATGGTCACACAACGACAAAACTGCCTAACAAAAAGTTCTCTAGAACACATCCTCATCAATAGGCAATTTATGATGATATTTTATTTCTGCTCTTGATAAATTTACTTCACGGTTCTACAAACCCAGTAATGCATTTAAAAAAAAGACATATTACATTGTTTCTAGTATTTCAGGTAAAAGATTCTTGGAGAATTCTCTAGATATACAATCCAAAATACTTCTAGAAATGAAAATCCGCTTTCAGCTTCTCTACCTGTCAAATTTACTCCTTCATTCAAGCACTATAAGTTTGCTATACCCAGGGAACTGAGATGTAGAAATTGATTTGCTACTGAAGGCAATTTAATGATTCTGAATTTTCTCAAAAAGTATTTATAACTCACCTTATCTGCCCGTCCCATGAAAGCAGGTTTGCCTGCTAACCCAAGGCAAATGGCACACACGATACTCGACTTCCCTGTTCCATTAGCTCCAATAATCATATTCAAGTGGGGTCCGGGAGATACTTCACAAATGTCATATGTTCTGAATTAAAAAGAGGTGAAATTATTAAGCAGAGATTTTTAAAAATTTCCTTTACAAAAACACTTTTTCTTGCTTTACATTATTTATAAGCTTCCTTAAATTCCTTTAAAAAAAGGATTAACCTTAAAAATTTAATGTTTTTTAATAGGTTGCCAATGAACAACTTTAGAGGTAAAATCTATCGGTGGAAGAAATGAAAAAAGCAAAAATGCATATCTAAAATAAGAATATTATTTCCCATGCTTTTTTCAAAAGTAAGTCTGTTAAAAAAGCAAAGTTTGAAATACTTCATCTTTTAGTAATTACAATACAACTGGAGACTGTATCAAAGCCACTGTCCAAGTAAAGCCGTTTTAAAACAGATTTCATGAAATGGCATGGTTTAGCTTAAATCTGTAAAGTCTGTACTTATATTTACCTTAAAATGCTTAATGGCTACTTCTCATATTTTAAGATATGAAAAAATCCAACCAAATGTTTATTCTAACTAGAAAACTAGAGATATATATTAACCCAATGATTTCATTTCATTTATCTTTAAAACATTTTTTTGAGCCAGGCATGTTTGTGTGTGCCTATACTCTCATCTACTCAGGAGGTTGAGAAGAGAGGATCACTTAAGCTCAGGAGCTCGAGACCAGCATGGGTAACATAGTGAGATCTCTAAAACAAACAAAAGTTGCAGGCTGTCCAGCACTCTAACTACAGTTAGAATCTAATCCTTATTAGATTCCAGGGACAGTTATGGCAAGCAAACTCTGACTGAGATTTCTTCTGCGTTGTCTTTCAATATGCTGAATTGGAACCCATAATGACGTTCTTTGCCCACAGCATTTCAGTTAGCTCTCAGGTAGCTGCCAACGAATTCCCCAAGAATAAATGTTTAACCTGATAGCAACCTGCTAGGTATATAAATAACTAAGTATACTTCATCTCTAACATTTAAAGAAATTAATGATTTTGCAATGCCAGGTGGTAATAAAAAGAAATACAGGTAGCAAAGAAGAAGTATTTTCTAGCAGGTTTGCCAACTCCATACGTTCACACAGGATCTATCTACTTTGTCTTCTCAGGTACTTTGTTCCACCAGCAGTTGGGTCGTAAAAGAATCCTTTATAATTTTGCTCAGCCTGTAATCCCGCGTCTTTGGGAGGCTGAGGTGAGTGGATTGCCTGAGCCCGCGGGTTCGAGACCCGCCTGGGCAGGCGAGACTTCATCTCTACAATAAATCAAAAAAATCAGCCGGGCGTGGTAGCACGCACCCGTAGTTCCAGCTACTTGAAAGGCTGAGGCGGAAGGATCGCCAGAGCCCAGCAGGTCGAGGCTGCGGTGGCCGGGAGCGGCCACTGCACTCCAGTCTGGAGCGACAGAGTGAGACTC
>NW_007248589.1:206411-277413 GCF_000164805.1 Carlito syrichta
AAAAAAAAAAAAAAAAAAAAAAAAAAATATATATATATTATATATATATATATAATGGTTCAGATAAAACTAGTTTGGGAACTTCAGACACCTGGGAAATTACCTGATGTGAGTCTTCTTAAAACTCAACATCTGAAGCCCCATTTCTTTTAACACTTGGATTTCTGTTGTGAAATCTCCAGGCAAATGTCATAATAAAATAGTGATGCAACTGGCATTTAAAAATAAAAATAACAGGGAAAAGCATAAGACTTTCTGGTCTATAAATATTATAACAGATATTATATAGAGCGACATTATAAATAGGAAGAGTTACCAAAAACAAAATAAAGCCACTGCATTGTTTTAAAATTGGTCTTCTGATTCTTCTATGTATCTTATGGAATATCTCCATGGCCTCAGATAGCATCTACGTGTTGAAAGTCACCCCAGATAATCTTTATAGGCAATTACCACCTCAATAATATTATTTGAAAGTTCCATAACAGTCACCTTAAACTTAACACATTCAAAACTAAACCCATTATCTTTTCCATCCAAAACTATGCTGTGATTTCTTAGTGAATGGTGGTATCACTGTCCATCCCACTGACCAAGTCAGAAACCTAGGCATTAGTTTTGCATCACCTTTGATTCTTCTATCTCTTTTGACTCTACCCAAACCACCAGCCCATCAATCACAAAGTCAAGTTGGTAGAATTTCTGACATCACTTGCTAAAAAAGAAAAGAAAAAAAAGGAACCATCACCTTTTTCTACTTTTTGTCTTCTTTCTCTATTCTCTATTGAGACCTCTAAATTCTACCTTTAATGCACTTCTTTCCTGCTTTTGACTACATTGGGCTTCCTTCTCCTCCAATCTTTGCATGTGTTATTCCTTCAGTGTAGAAATCTCTCCCTCCACTCCCAACTTCATTCAATTTGGTTCACTCATAGGAACTCTTCCCTGACTACTCTCTTTCAGGCCACTTATGTCCTCTAAGCCTACTCCTCCTCCATAATTCTCTCTCCATAATTTACTCCCAAAACTCAAAGTCTTCTCATCATTAAAATAAACAAAATCTCACCTACCTCTGCACTTTCCAGCCACCTTTTCTTTCTCCTCTTTACATCCAAGCTTTATGTCCTCACTCCTCATTCATTCTTCTACAGCCTGCATAGTTTTCTGCTTCCACTGCTTCATCAGAGGGTCAAAGATTTCCTAATGGCTAAAATGCACTGGGATCTTTTCAGTTCTGTTATTTGACTTCAGTGAAGCAGATGATATTTTTGCAACATTTTTTCTTTGGCTTCTTTGAGAATAGTTTCCCACAGTTTTCATCTTACCTTCCTTCTCAGTCTGTGAGTTCTTCTGTTCACCCTTAAATGTTGGCATTCCCCCAAGACTTTGTACATGCCTTCTAGTCTTTCAGTTTATAATTCCTTTTGGGCAACCTCATCAATCACCTATATGCATGATTCCCAAATCTCTCACTTGTTCACATTTTTCTCTAAGCTCCAGAACCTTATAACTCTAGAGCATCTCTCTTAAATGTCATGTGACTTCAAGTCATAGGATCTGAGGCGTTTATTATTATTCTCCCCCAAACAACCCCCTTTTCTGTACAGCACCTGATAGTTAAGCCAAGGCAGAGGTTGGGGAAAATACTGCATTCCTCCCTTTCCCTCATATTTCACAATTAATCTGTAGCCAGATCTTGTCAAATTTCTTTCCTTTAGGCTCCTACTAATTCAAACTCGGATAATCTTTTGCCTTCATATTGTAAAAGCCTTCTTGCCTCCAATCTTGCACGCTCTGAAAATCATCCTAGATGCTGCTTCCAGATGAACATAAATCAGTCATCCCCTATTTGAAACACATGGTAGTCGCCTACAGGCTGAAGTTGGACTCCTTAGCATAGCAAACCTACAGACTCTTCAGTGGTTGCCTGCCTCTGTCCCAGTTTTCACATCCTATGCTGAAATACTTGACACTTCACAGCCATACTGAAAAACGTGACACTTGCTAAACATTCCAAACTTTCTTTCAGGCAGTTCCTTCTGACTGCAATACTCTTCTTTTAAAACTTTCATATCTTCTCTACAAAGCCCTTTCTCAAAGTTGTGAACAAAATGATATTCTGATATGTATGTTATCATGATATCTAACTGATTACATTTATCTTTTCTAGTCTGGATTCAAATAGCAATTCAGCTACTTATTAGCTGTGTAAACCTGAGCAAAATAACCTATCTGAGCTTGTTTCATCAACAGTGATTATCAAAATTGGGTTGTTACAAAGAATGAATGAGAGCACTGTGAAAAAATACCGAGTTCTGTACCTGGCACATAATAGGTGCTTGGGGGAAAAAAGGATAGTATTGCTATTACAATCGCTACTCTCATGCCACTATGTGCAAGCTTAAAAAGGAAAAAAAAACAACAACCTTAAACTGTAAGGCGCCAGGCACAAATTTCTGTTAAAACATACTTACTAAATTCTAAAATAATAACTAGTTGTCTGAAGGGGAGAAAGAAGAACCAGGGAAGCTGGATTTGGAGGGGACAAGGGTTTGTAGGAGGTTCAACAATTGAGAATCAGGTTTTATTTTTTTGTACATTCGAATTCCATCCGGAACCACCTTTACCACCTTATCTGGTCCTCTCTGTCCACCTGGCAAATACCTACTCTTTAAGAATCTGCCACAGCATCACCGCCACTCCGAATTAACTGTTGCCGCCTGTGAGTCCCCGGGATCGGTACTTTCGCCAGTTGCTGCCCAGGTCTCCTACAGACCGAGACTAGCAGCCGGCAGAGACCTAGTCCCTCGTACGTCGACTGCCTGCCACAGGACGTTGGCGGAATGAATTAAAAACCACATCACACTTGTACAGCACCACACGTCCATCCATCCCCACGGCCTACGGAGGAAAACACTCACGGGAACCTCGGCACGAATTCCCAGCCCGACCCCCAGGCCAGGCACACACCCACACACCCCTGCCTCCGCGGACGCCGGGGCCTGCGGGACCGCTTGCCTCCCCCGCCGCGGCGCGGCCTCGGCCACTCACAGGAAGTTCTCCATCAAGATGCGGACGATAGAGCCTTCCACGAAAGGCCTGGACGGCGGCGGCGGCGCCAGGGCCAAACTCTTCCTCTTGCTCGGGACCTCCGACGAAGGGTCTCTAGGGAGCGCTCTCTTGGAAGCCATGGGACCTGGGGTCGACGTCTTCCTGTTCGGAGTCGCCATCCTGGCGTCCTCCGTACCCCGCCGCGACTTCCGTTTCCACCAACCTGCGGCTGCGGCGCCCCAGAGCCCGGCTCCCGCGCGAACTGCCCGGCGCGCGACGGCTCCCGCGAGCCCGCGCCGCGCCTGCGCAGTTCCGGCCTGGCGTCATCAGCGAGCGCGCCCGGGCCCGACCCGCTGCTCCGCCGCGCCCCGAGGCCGGCCCCGCCCCGCCCCGCCCCGCCCCGCGCTGCTGCTGGTTCCCAGGCTGGGAGGTCCCGGGCGGGGGTGGATGGGGGAGCAGGGGAGGAGCGGGAGGGGGGTAGGAAACGTTCTCAGGGCGGGGGTGGAAACTTGGAGGATTGTAGCCACGGGATTTTCTTCTCTGTACATTTCGGCACTTTTTAGAGTTTATTATTATTTGTTGGTGTTTTTTAGCTCAGGGAATGATGTCAGTTGAGTTTAGAATTTTTTTAAAATTGGAAAATATGGTTTATTTAGAAAGTAGATGAGAGAGAGAGAGAGAAAAGGGGGATCCAGATTGGAGAGGGGGCAAGAGCTTCGTATTTAGTATTTTTAAAGCCGTTTTCTTGCCTCCCGAGTCTCGGTCATGTGTGGCGGAAGGTGGCGGCGGGAGGCGGTGACAGACAGGTAGCACCGCGGACGCCCGGGCCGCCGAGGCTGGGGACCCGAACCGGCTTGCTTGACTCCCGGGCGCTGGCCCGGCTTGCGTATCTACTGGGTGCTCGCCCGAGAACTCTGGGACATGCCGGTCTTTGGCTCTTTGTCTTTTCAGTTTCCTTCCCATTGCTTCAAATCAGGTCCCCATCTCAAAAAAGGGAAAAACCCAGAAACCCTCCCTAATAATGGCCTTGTGCCCGTCTCTCCCTTAAGGCAGCCTGCTAGGCGCATTCAAAGACTTCACTCACAGATCATCCTCATCGCCTCTTCTTCGCACGGCTCTCTCATTCTCCAGTAAAGACTTCCTCCCTCGAGGTTTCTAGAAATCCTCGAGCTAGAATGTGCTGGCTTCATTAAGAGATGGTTCTGCATCCTCCCGCTGACATCCGTCTAGTTAGCCCCCTCATTAAGGATCAGGCGCACTGGGTCCTGCATAGATCTTCATTCATTCAACTCGTAATGAATGTCGAATCTACGGGGAAGTTGGACCCCTGGCAATGTAGGAGCCTGCCAAGGTTGCATCCCTCGGAGCTTACTCTCTAGCGTGGGAGACAGGAAAAGAACAAGTGAACCAACTGTGAAATTAAATAATTCAAACTTAAAGCTATTGGAACTTTAAATTATTCTGAGCCTTGAGAAGAATGTGGCTGTGGGGCCTGGGTCATGTGGTATGCACCTGCAACTTCTGCCTTTATTTTTCTGTAAATAATTAGGAAGACCAAATAGCCCCAGAGATAAGGCCTTCTCAGACCACTGTCCCTCCTCAGAGAGTAATAAAGTAATCTTCCTTGGAACTAGGAATCTGTGACCAATCAAATCACTGCCACTTATGCACTGGTCTTGCATGGAAAATATTGAAATCCTGCTTAAACATCTCCATCTCTGCCTATGTCAATGAAACTTTAACTTCCCCACTTTGGAACACTGATTCCCTTTATTTGAAGTCTGCATTTTCCTGGTGGCTATCCTTAAGCCTTGCCCTCAAACTCTATAGTAAATCATAATGCCTGAATCTCATTATATAAGGTTGACACAACCAGTGATCAGGATAATTTTAAACTGTGATGGGTGTTATGAGGAAAGTAAAACACATGAATGTGATGAGGAATGGGAGGCCAGAAGGCCTGTCAGTGAGCTAAACCCTGAAGGACAAGAGGGAGCCCAGTGTGTGAATATCTGAAAAAATAGCATTCCAGGCAAAGGTAACAGCAAAGACAAAAATTCTGATGTGGAACAATGTGAGAAGGCCAGTGTGACTGCAGGGTAGTGAACAAGGTTGAACAGCAGAGCCTTGTCCATCATGGTAGAATCTGAATTTTATTTCACTTTTTTTCCTTTTTTTTTTAAATTTTATTTTAAAGATGTTGGGTACAATTCAGGGTTAAGAATACAAATGGTCATTGTACAGGTAAAGTTTGAGCCTCACTTTACTGGTTTGAAATCGGGTACCCAGCTGGGCTCGGTGGCTCAGCCTGTAATCCCGCGCCTTTGGGAGGCTGAGGTGAGTGGATTGCCTGAGCCCACAGGTTCGAGACCCACCTGGGCAGCAAGACCTCATCTCTACAATAAATCAAAAAATCAGCCGGGCGTGGTAGCGCGTGCCTGTAGTTCCAGCTACTTGGAAGGCTGAGACGGAAGGTTCGCCGGAGCCCAGCAGGTTGAGGCTGCGGTGGCTGGAAGCGGCCACTGCACTCCAGTCTGGGCGACAGAGTGAGACTCCGACTCAAAAAAAAAAAAACAAAACAAAAGAAATCAGGTACCCTTACTGACGAAGTGTGTCCCCCTCCCGTCCCTCCCCTGGCAGTTTCCCACTACTGCCAATTCCTTTCTTGTAGTATTATGGTTAATTGTTCAGGGTCTGCTTATGAGTAAGAACATGTGGTACTCTGTTCTTTGTTTCTGTGATAGATCATGAGTATTATAGACTCTAAATCCATTCAAGTTCCTGCAGAGTTCATAATTTTGTCCTTCTTTATGGCTGTGTAACATTCCATCGTGTATACAGACCACATTTTTTGTTCAATCCACTTTTGATGGGCAGCACAATTGGTTCCATGTTTTTGCTATTGTGAACAATGCCACAATAAATATGCATGTGTAGGTATCTTTCTCATAGAATGATTTGAGTTACTCTGGGTATATTCCCAGAAGGGGGGTTGTAGGATTATATGGAAGGTTGATTTTTGGATCTTTTAGTAATCACTACACTGTTTTCCACAGAGGTTGTACTAGTTTACACTCCCACCAACAGTGTAGAAATGTTCCCTTTTCCCGGCATCCTCTCCAGCATCTGTTGTGTTTTGAGTTATTGATGATGGCCATCCTGACTGGAGTTAGCTGGTATCTCAGTGTGGTTTTAATTTGCATTTCTATGATGATTAGTGAGGCTGAGCATTTTTTCATGTGTCTCTTGGCCTGAATCTTATTTTTAAAGCAATGGGAAACTTGGATGGTTTTAAGCAAGAGAGAAACATGATCTGATTAAAGTTTTTAAATGATCATTCTGGTTGTGGAGAGTGGATTGGAGGGAGTCAAACATGGAAGTGGGAAACCATCTAGAAAGCTATTGCAGTATGATTCCTGACTCCTAGATCCCTGGGTCCCTGCTTCTTCCTATCACACAAGTTGAATCTACTCTATCTAAATGTTATAACCAAAGAAAATAGAATAAATAAGTAGCATGTGACCTTGTCATGGTTACTAGAAATAGAAAAATAATGTAAATAAAATAATAATATTTTTTTTCTTGTTGGAGTCTCACTCCGTCACCCAGACTGGAGCACAGTGGCACACTCATGGCCACCCCAGCGTCGACCTGCTGGGCTCTGGTGATCCTTCTGCCTCAGTCTTCCAAGTAGCCAGAACTACAAGTGCTACCATACCCGGCTGATGTTTAATTTATTGTAGAGACGAGGTCTTGCCAAATTGCCTGGGCTGGTCTCAAACTTGCGGGTACAGGCAATATAATTGCCTTGGCCTCCCCAAATGCTGAGATTATAGGCTAAGCCAACAAGTCTGGCCAAGAATAATATTTAAATGATTCTTATGGCAGGCAGTAATGAAAAAAGTCAGTACTTAGGAGGGCATGGTACTGTTCTTCCCTGCATTGCTAGTATACATTTTTTGAAAAGTAATTTGGTACTCTGCTTTCAAGAGATTTAGAAGAGTCAAATTCTTTTTTTTAATAATCAATATTTTTTATTATGATATTGTGGGGTACAGTTAAGGGTTAGGTATACAAATATGCTTCATTCAGGCACCCTTGTTGATTAGAGGTGTCTCCCGTCCCCAGACAGATATTTACTACCATTAATCCCATCTCCCTTCCCCCCCCCATAGTTTCCCACCACTGTCAGTCATTTTCTTATGGTATTACGTTGAATGATCAAGGTCCACTATATGAGTGAGAACATGTAATACTCTGATCTTTGTTTCTGTGAGAGGTCACTCAGTATTATAGACTCTAGTTCCATCCAGGTTGCTGCGAAATTCATGATTTTGTTTGAGTCAAATTCTTTGAAGAAGTAATTGCATCTGGGGGAATCTATTCTAATAAACAAATAAGAATATAGGCAGTAGTAATGGAGGATGTCTTTTTTTGTTTTTTGCTCAGTCAATAACAACATTTCTTTACTAGAGCCCCCAGAAGAGGGGCAGGAAGCTAGGCAGCCTTGTGTCATAAGACCTGCAGTTTCTGGAGAAATTATGTGAAACCCTGAGCCATAGAGATAAGTTACTGTATGAAGAGCATGACTACATAATTTCAGATTTTCTACTTACTCTTGAGTCAATTTTATTATGTTGTGCTTTTCAAGTAATTTGCCCATTTCATCTAAGTGGTCATAAAATTATGCATTATTATCTGCTAGTATTTGTGGCACCTGTGGTGATGCTTCCTCTCTTACTCCTGGTGTTGGTAAATTATTTACTGTCTTTTCCCTCTCATTTCTTTTTTTTTTTTTGAGTTGGATTCTCACTCTGTCGCTCAGACTGGAGTGCAGTGGCCGCTCCCAGCCACCACAGCCTCGACCTGCTGGGCTCCGGCGATCCTTCCACCTCAGCCTTCCAAGTAGCCGGAATTACAGGCATGTGCTACCATGCCCGGCTGATTTTTTGATTTATTGTAGAGATGAGGTCTCGCTGCCCAGGTGGGTCTCGAACCCGCCGGCTCAGGCAATCCACTCACCTCAGCCTCCCAAAGGTGCGGGATTACAGGCTGAGCCACCGAGCCCGGCTCCCTCTCATTTCATTATCAATCTGTGTGGGTATTTATACGGTTTTTTAATCTTTTCAAGGAAACAACTTGACTCTGGGTTTTTGCTAGTGTTTGCTTGCTTTCTATTTCATAATATCTACTCATCTTTATAATTAGCTTCTGCTTGCTAAAGTATAATTTGCTCTTTCCCCCTAGCTTTTTAAAATTTTTGACATGATTTATTTGTACATATTGATGGGGTACATGTGAAATTTTGTAACATTTCTGGTGTTACAATGATCAATTAATGGTATATCATTTCTATGTGTTGGGTACATTTCAAGTCCTGACCATTTTGAAGAATACAATACATTGTTGTTAACTGTAGGTACCCTACTCTGCTATCAAACATTAGAACATATTCCTTCTACATGGTTAATCTTTAATGAACTAATCATATTGCATTTCTAAACTTGAAAGTTGAATATGAATCCCTGAACATGTGATGACTTTGCAAATGCAGATATGCTATGAGTCCTAAACAGCTAGCCAGTCATTCTGTAACACCATCCTTTAAAAAAGAAAACGCTAGTGATTTTATTTTTAATTACAAAAACAACACATATTAAATGCAGAAATGTTGGGAAGACACACATAAAATGTAAGCATGCAAAGAGAAAAACTTACTCATAATTTCTTTACCCAGACTTATCATTGTTAAGATTTTGGTGTATGTTTTGACATTGTTTTGCCTTGCATACACATGGTATGCTCCCTTTCCTCCAAAAAAAAAAAGGATGATACTACACAAATTGTATTTTATATATGCTGTTCTGTAATCCTCTTTGCCTCACTTAATATATAATGAGTGAATTTTCATGCCAGTAAATATTTTTCTGTGGCATACTTTTAAGTAACTATATAGTATTTCATTAAATCAATGTGCTATTATTGATTTAAATAGTTCTCTTTGACTGGACTCTGTATGACTAAAATATAGCATAAATCGAGGATACTCTGGCAGATTATACTGGTTCAGTGCTTACTAGCATTATTTGAAAATTTCATATACCTATAAAAGTATACATATTTATCTTGCTACATCTGAATTATTTAATTCCACTGTTGTAAACTGTTTTGAAAGGGATGATGTTAAAAAGACAGAGATTGATCTTTGGAAATAGAATGTTAATTAACCAGACTTTGATGCTAATGAATGAGTGAGCCACAATAACTAATCCCCTAGGATTTAAAATCAATCCTCAGCTAACTTCATCACCCACTCCTTAGCTAATAGATGCAGCACAGCAATTATATTTAATTTTCTACTGACCAAGGAGTAATTGATCAGGGCCATTTTGAGTGTCAGCCTTTCAATTTTGTAGGATCTTTAAAAATGGACACAAATACAAAGCTGCCAGAAATGGGCAGCATCAAGGATTATAAACATATTTCACAACACCTCCAGAATACCATTGTCTTCATTTGTTTGGGCTGCTCTAAGAAAATACCATACACTGGTTAGTTTATTTCTTGCAGTTTTAGAGGCTGAGAAGTCCAAGATCAAAGTAACAGCAGACAGCATCTGTGAGAGCCCACTTCCTCATGGTACCTTCTCACTATGTCCTTACATGGTGGAAAGGAAGATCTTTGGTCTCTTTAGCCTCTTATAAGGACACTAATCCCATATATGAGGGTTCTACCATCAGGACCTAATCATCTCCCAAAGGCCCACCTCCTAATACCATCATACTGGAAGTTAGATTTCAACATAGAAATTGGTGGTGGGGAGGGGGTGTTGCTGACACAAGCATTCAAACCATAGCAACATCTTCTGTGCTCTTATTTTGGCTTCACTCCAAGCCCTTGATAACGGCACCACAATTGCAAGAAGGGCAAGATGCACAGACAGAACTCTGCTCAGACCATCTCTGACTGAGACCGTTTACTATTCCTTTTCTAATAAGAACCTGCACAGATTTACAGGGATAATCACATCTGGTTTATATGACAAGTAATAAGGAATATTACTTTTGCTTTTGGCAAATTCATAAAATGGAAAAGTGAGCCCTTGTGGCCTGAAAGGGAGGGAGCATAAGCAGAGCCATGAAGGGTCTGGGATTGACAGTGAATGTCTTCCCTCACACCCTGTTACTTCACAGGAATAAAAGTTGGTAGTTGTTATAACTGTGGTAGTTGTTAAAACTGGAGAAACCAGCTGCATATATTATAAAATGAGTCCTTTGGTATCAGTGTCCTAGAGACACTTTTATTCCAGCATTATTCTGACAAGCTGGAATGCTGCTTAACTCTCTCAGAAACTTGTTGGCTTTAAGTTCTCACTTCCACAGCTTTCATTGGCAGCCATGAAATTCTTTTTAGAATTAAAATTGTAAGCCGGGCTCGGTAGCTCAGCCTGTAATCCCACGCTTTGGGAGGCTGAGGTGAGTGGATTGCCTGAGTCCATGAGTTCAAGAGACCTCATCTCTACAATAAATTAAAAAACTAGCCAGGTGTGGTAGCATGTGCCTGTAGTTCCAGCTACTTGGAAGGCTGAGGTGGAAGGATCACCGGAGCCCAGCAGGTCGAGGCTGCGGTGGCCGGGAGCGTGCCACTGCACTCCAGTCTGGGCGACAGAGTGAGACTCCAACTCAAAAAAAAAAAAGAATTAAAATTGTATTTTTTTATTTTAGGAAACTTGAACATACGAAAAGCACAAAACAGAAACTAACCATCACTGATTTGTATTCCTGTAATAAAGAATTGACACTATTACAATCTGGCATTTTTTTCTTTTCTAGTGTCTACATAAAAAATCACATGTAAAACATATGACTACATTCTCCTCTTAAAATGAGGGCAATACAGATAAAATTATGTGCATTTGATGTTTTCCCCCCAATCTCACTCCTGCATCCCTTATCCCCTAGAGTTAACTACTCTTACACATTTGTTCAGTGAATAATCAATCTAATGTCCCTTCAGGCCATTTTTATATCTTACATGAATTTTGTCTACAGAAAATATGTTGTAGTGTTTTAAGTGTGAATGCACTACATAAGTGCATTACATAAACACCATATATTATATATATATATATATACATATATAAATTCATTAACATTGACACACAGTAAGAATAGTTGTGCAGTTTGATTTTATTTTCAAAAATATACTTTGGAAATATATCCATGGTGACACATATAAATCTGGTTTCTTTGTAACTAGAGTTTTTGTATGAGTATATCACACTTTATCCATTATGCTACTGATTTGACATATAAATTACTTCCAATTTTTCGTTTATACAAACAGTGCTTCAAGGAACATCCTCTGATATGTCTTGATGTACATGTGCAAGCATTTCTCTAGGATAGATACCAAGAAGTAGAATTGCTAGGTCATATACCACACTTCCTACTCTCTTGTTTCTTGATATTGTGGATATTGTTGCTTGTGGCAAATTTCTTGGTAGCTGTGATTATTTGAAACTTATGTCAGAACAAAGTCTTCCTTTTTCCTCCCTCTCTAGCATTGGCTTTGGCCAGTTTTTCTCCCTCCTACACACCCGCACATACACCCATAGACACACATATCCCTCTCCTCCACACAGTGCCTTCTCTTTTTCCCACTAGATTCAGGGTCTGTGGGGCTTGAGTTTACAACATTTTTGAAGCCTTTTCTGGAAAAAAAAAAATTACAAATATAAAATATTTTGGGTCAGATAGAGATTTTTGCTGGAGGAGAGGGGGTGGCTGTCCTGTGCATTTTAGGATGTCCAGCAATATCCCTGGCCTCTAATCACTAGATGCTAATCACAAAGTTAGTACTTTGTTTTGACGACCAAAAACGTCCCAGATATTTCCTAATATGCCTTACAGGGCAAAATTGCCTCCGGTTGAGAGTCACTGTTCTAATTCCACTCACTCTTTCAGAGTATAGAAAAAGAAGGTACACTCTCCAGCTCTTATTATACGTCTAATCTTATCCAAAAATCAAGCATGGAAATGAAAGAAAATTAAAGTTTTCTATTAATCTTACTCATGAACTTATATGAAAATATCTCAAAATGTCCAAAAAAGTACATATAACATGACCTAATTGAGTTTATCGAAGGAATTCAAGGTTGATTAAATACTAACAAATCAAATCAATCACTATGATTTTTCACATTAAAAGATTGAAGGAAAAAGATTGAAGCAGAGAAAGCATTCAATAATTTTCAACAGGCATTCCTAATTAACATTTCTAGGAAACTTCGAGTAGGAAAAAACTTCCTTTTACCAATAAAAGGCAACGTTGAAAACATTCAGTAAACTCATACTCAATGATGAAATTTTTAGAAATATTCTTTTAAGCTCAGGAACAAGTTAAGAGTGACACTACCACAACTTCTGTGGACCACTGTCTTAGGTATCTTAACCTGCCAAGTAAGTTAAGGAAATAGAGCAGATAGAAGAGTTGAAAAGGAAAAACTAAACTGGCCTTTTGAAGTGATCTGACCTAATAGCAAAATAAAATTATAGTATGCAATATGATGTCCCCCCCAAAGATGTCCATATCCTTAACCCCAAAACTTGTGAATATGTTGCATGGTAGCAGGGAAATTTTCTTTTTTTTTTTTTTAATTTTTTATTTTTTTTGAGTTGGAGTCTCACTCTGTTGCCCAGACTGGAGTGCAGTGGCCGCTCCCAGCCACCGCAGCCTTGACCTGCTGGGCTCCGGTGATCCTTCCGCCTCAGCTTTCCAAGTAGCCGGAATTACAGGCATGCGCTACCATGCCCGGCTGATTTTTTTGATTTATTGTAGAGATGAGGTCTCGCCAAGTTGCCCAGGTGGGTCTCGAACCCGCGGGCTCGGGCAATCCACTCAACCTTAGCCTCCCAAAGGCACGGGATTACAGGCTGAGCCACCGAGGCCGGCTGGGAAATTTTCAGATGTGATTTGCAATATTTAAAACACACAGAAGCTTAGTATATGGAATATTAGAGAATTTCTATGAATCTGTTTTACAAAACTAAATAAGAAATAGACAAAATAAATAAGCACGTGTCTCAAAATGAAACATGAATGGTCATGAGACATGAAAAGATGCTCAATTTCGTTAATAATTAGGGAAATAGAGATTAAACCCTCAATGAAATACAATTTCACAATGATCATATTGGTAGGAATTAAAAAGTTGAACCCTAGCTAGTTTCGATACTCGTCTATCCTGGCGCAGGTTAGTGTAGTCACTTGGGATACAGTTTTTTATCGCTTGGTAAAGTGCACAAATTCTACAGATCAGCAATTCATACACTAAATATACAATATAACTCAAAGAAATTTTTTTTTCCACATGGGTACCTAGATACCTATAACAGAATCTTTTAGCAGCATGGCTTGCAATAGCAAAAAAGTAGAAACAACCCAAATATTCATCAACAGTAGAATGGATTAGTAATTTTCAGTATAATCATTTGATGAAATATCATACCATGGTGAAAATGAATTAACTAAAGCTAGAAATTCAACATGACTGAATCTTAGAAACATAATTATAAGCAAAAAAGATGAGTTACAGATGAATAAATATACAACACAATCATTGTAATAATTTTTATCTGCATCATTTTTAAAAGCCAGAAAAACTAAGCAATATATATTGTTTGGGTGCATAGATGGGAGTTAGGACCACAAAAGAAAAGGTTTAAAAAAAAAAAACGATTATCATGAGTTTTAGGGAAGTTGTTATTATACCTCTCGGAGAAAAGAAAGGATCTGTGACTGGGAAATAGTACATGGTTGTTTCTAAGTCATTGATAGTGGTTTATTTCTCACACTGTATCAATGAGACATGCGTTCACTGTATTTTATTTTTCAGAAAAAATCTCTAAACATCTAATCAACTTTGAATAAGGAATAAAACAGTCACTTTAGAAACTAGAGACACACAAACATTGATCTATTCATAAGGTTTCTACACAGCTAAAGAAGTTTACAACAAACGGTCAAAAAATAGTTCAGAAAACCTACCTACAGGAGATTTGGAAATATCTATCTCCTCAAGAGCAGATCAAATGGACTCAAAGATCTCATTGAATGTAGGAGAATTAATGGGAAGCTACATAAAGCCTTCTGCTGGAACATAAATAGGAACCAGTTCATGTAATCAAGAGGTTACTTTTCCTCCTGATCTAAATGCTTGCCTCTAGCCTAGCCTCAGAGAAGAGTTTTGATCATTTGAACTGGCTGTCAATCAACATGCCCTTCATTTTCACCGTATAAGCTTCCAGTTCAGCCAGCTCTTACATTCGCCTTTTGCTCATGCCTTTGTGCTCCAGCTGGCTTTCCATCACTTTGGCATTCTGCATATACATGTCAGCAACTTCTCTAGCCTCAATCCCCTCTTCTTCTTCATCAATGGCAGACACAGTGACAGCTGAATTTGCCCATGTCTTTAGTCCGTTTGGTCATCATTGCCTTCTTAGGAGGCTCTTGGTATATATTTCCCAAAACCCTGGCCAAACTTGACTACTGCTCCATCCACCTTAAAGGTTATAGGAGAGCAGGGCTGGGTGGCTCAGCCTGTAATCCCGCACTTTGGGAGGCTGAGGTGAGTGGATTGCCTGAGCCCGCGGGTTCGAGACCCGCCTGGGCAGCAAGACCTCGTCTCTACAATAAATCAAAAAATTAGCCGGGCGTGGTAGCGCATGCCTGTAATTCCGGCTACTTGAAAGGCTGAGGTGGAAGGATCGCCGGAGCCCAGCAGGTCCCACTGCACTCCAGTCTGGGTGACAGAGTGAGACTCCAACTCAAAAAAAAAAAAAAAAAGGTTATAGGAGCGGAGCATTCCTCAGCTGGGACTGATAGAAGATTGGCAGTTGACAATTTGACGATTTGCATACTTCTTCCTGAATCGTCCTTCAGTGCCTTTAGACCTCCTAAGATAAACAGTTTTCTCATCTTCTGTGTTACAAAACTTGTGGGCGTGTCTGGTAGTATCAATCACATGGGACCAGCTGCAGGGCCTCATGGGCAATTCTCTAATGATCCGGTAGTACCAGGACCATCTGGTCACACAAATAGTAGTACATGAAGAAGGGCTTCTTATCATCCTCGCATTCCTCCCAGTCCCAGGTGTTGGAGGGGCACTGTTTTTGGCACAGTTCAGAGCAGCCTCATTTTATTATTAGACCTCAACATTTACATACGTTTTATCTACACACTTGTATAGTTTCACATAAAAAGTTGAAACAATAGCCGGGCTCGGTGGCTCAGCCTGTAATCCCGCGCCTTTGGGAGGCTGAGGTGAGTGGATTGCCTGAGCCCGCGGGTTCGAGACCCGCCTGGGCAAATTGGCGAGACCTCATCTCTACAATAAATCAAAAAATTACCCGGGTGTGGTAGCGCGCACCTGTAGTTCCAGCTACTCGGAAGGCTGAGGCAGAAGGATCGCCGGAGCCGAGCGGGTCGAGGCTGTGGTGGCCGGGAGCATGCCACTGCCCTCCAGCCTGGGCGACGGAGTGAGACTCCAACTCAAAAAAAAAAGTTAAAACACTTTAAATGAGAACAAAGGCAGAGGAAATCTGTACTGTATCTATGTAATTCACCACATAATGGATTAAAAGGAAAAAGTCATTATCTAACATATGCAAAAATCATCTGATAAAGTTCAATGTCTATTAGTAATAAGCTCTTAGAAAACTAGGAATGAGACTGAGGTTTCTTAACTTGATAAATGCTATATTGCAGACACCTAGAGCACACATCATAATTAATGGAGATACTTGGGATTCATTCTCATTAAGATCAAAAGAAAGATGCTATAATCCCCGCCACTGAAGATCCTAGATAATGCGCTAAGATGAGAAAAATCATTAGGAGATTTAGAGTCTGTGCTAGTTTTTCTTTTTGCCTGCACTTCTATATCCTTTGTTCATCCTTCTTCAACCTGCTCTGTGCCCTGGGAGCCTGATTTCTCTGGCTCCCCACATCCAGGCTCACTTGCCTTCTGACTTTTTTATGGTCAATAGGAGGTTCTAGCAGGAGATAGGAGCTTGGCTGCATTTTGGCCAGTGGCTGAGTTCCTCCTCCTATGGCCAGAGCCCTTGTCACACAGCACTTTTCCCACGGCTATAGCTCTTGCTGGGCTTGGTAACAGCTTCTTTGATTCTTCAGGCCTACCTGTTATAACATAAAATGTGAATAAATAACAAGACATGTGAATAGACATGCCCAACATTTTCTATGTCCTGTATTGTCTGTTCACAGCAGAATCTAAGAACGTTCACGAAATGTTAAAGTCACAGTAATAGGCTCTCAGGGCATACTACTATCTTTTGGTTTTACTTTGATAGTCTAATTCTTGAGATGCTTGAGCAGATTAGTAACTCCCCATTAGATGTTTGGCTTTTTATTTCATTAATTTATGTTCTTTATAGTTTCCTTCCTTTTTACTTTCTTTAGATTTTTATCTAAAGTTTTGCGTTGGGTGCTTGTCTCGATAGTTTTCTGTTTTAAATTAATTGTTTAAGATGACAAAATTATCTTACTGTATGTATTTAGCCACCTCACAAACTTTGACATGTAGTGCTTTTATTATCATACGTTTTTATATACATATATATGAAAAATACCTTATTTCTTCCTTATTTATCTGAAAATGTCATTGTTTTGTCCTCATTCCCAGTTGTTATTTTCTCTCAACATTTTAAAGATATTATTCCACTGTCTTCTTGCTTTCTTCATTATTGATGAATTTGATTTTGTTTCATTTTCTTTCCTTTGTACTTCATATATCTTACTATTCTGACTGCATTTCAAATCTGTTTGTTTTGGTAGTTCATAATGATGTGTCTAGGTGTGATTTTATTTTTATCTTTATTGCTCACAATTTAATGGATTTCATGATTTTGAATATTTTTACCTATAACCAATTCTGAAACAGTTTCAGATATTCTTCCTTTGAATGCTACCTGTCATTCTCTTTTTCTGGAACTCTTATTTTAATACATTTAATCCACTATTCGTCATTCCCATCTAGATCTAGACAACTAGATTTTAAAATTTTCTATGTTGAATAGCATTCTGAAAATTCCTGGGTAGGAGTGAGTAGAATGAGTTCTCCATCTTTACAATGAGTCACTTATCACTCAGAAGTGAGACTTCACATGCATGGTACACATCAGACACTGAGGTTTGAAGAATGTACACTGGAAAATAACAAAAGACCCTTTTATTCTGGTTTTGTTTCTTGACTACTTGCAGATTTTTATCTTTGGTCAATGTAAAAGTATTTTAATTCTTAATAAAGCTGATGGTGTTTTCTATTGAAAAAATACATTGGATTCTCATTATTTTCTTCTTTATATTTTCCACTTCTATATCTCTCTCTGCTGCACTCTGTTTTATTACCTTATATGAGGGGAACCCCAAAACTCTAAAATTTATTTATAAAAATTTGTGTGCTTATTCTTACATTTACTCTTTAGTCACCTTCAAAGTACTCTCTATTTGATGCAATACACTATTGAGATGCTTTTTCCACTACTCAAAACAGTTTTTGAACTCGTTGATTTTTATGCTCTTTGGTTTGGGTTTGTTGGTTTGTTTCACTCTTTTTGTTTGTTTGTTTCACCTCTTCCACATGGAAAAAACATTTTCTTGGAGGACTTTTTTTATCCGGGGAAACAAAAAACCTCTTAGAGCGAGTTCTAAAAATCTCTTAGAGCGAGTTCATTCAAAAAATCTCCTAGAGTGAGGGTGAGGGGATCATACTGTTTTTGGCCAAGAACTATTAAACACTCAATGTAGTGCGGTTAGGTGCATTGTCATGGTGCAAGAACCAGTCACCTGTTTGCCACAAAAAAATTCCTTGAAGCTGCATGGAGCCTATCTGCATTACACTAGCTGGTAGCTGATGCCAGTGGGCTCCTAAAACACTAAGAGAAGGAAGTCTGTATTACAAAAGACCTGTCCTCCAAAAGATAATTTTGTTTTGGGGATACCCCCTCATATTCCAGTTCATCATTTCTCTTCGATTAGATATCCCTAATTGTTTGTTTGCCTTTTCTACTGTATTTTTAATTTTTTTTTTGAGTTGGAATCTGACTCTGTCACCCAGATTGGAGTGCAGTGGCCGCTCCCGGTCACTACAGCCTCGACCTGCTGGGCTCTGGCGATCCTTCCGCCTCAGCCTTCCGAGTAGCTGGAACTACAGGTGCGCGCTACCATACCCGGATAATTTTTTTGATTTATTGTAGAGATGAGGGCTCACCAAGTTGCCCAGAGGGGTCTCGAAGCCATGGGCTCAGGCAATCCACTCACCTCAGCCTCCTAAGGTGCAGGATTACAGGCTGAGCCACTGAACTCGGCTGTATTTTTAATTTTAATGACCATATTTTTTATGTGCAGAAGTTATATTTGATTCCCTTTAAAATCTGCTTGCTTTTTGCTGGGCATGAAGGTGTGTACCTCCAGTCCCAGCTACTGGAGGCTGAGGCAGGAGAATAATGAGTTCAGAGTTCAAGGCTGTAGTGCCCCAGGATGGTGCCTGTGAATAGCTACTAGACTCTAGTCTGGGCAATTATATTAATAGTGAGCCTTGTCTCAAAACAAAACCATGGAACACCTGTCTGTCTTTTTTTTTTTTTTTAATAGAGCATTGTCTTTTTGTTGTTGTTGTTGTTAATTGAATCATTTTAAAAATATTTAAAAGCCGGGCTCGATGGCTCAGCCTGTAATCCTGCGCCTTTGGGAGGCTGAGGTGAGTGGATTGCCTGAGCCTGCGGGTTCGAGACCCGCCTGGACAACTTGGTGAGACCTCATCTCTACAATAAATCAAAAAATTAGCCGGGTGTGGTAGCGCGCACCTGTAGTTCCAGCTACTTGGAAGGCTGAGGCGGAAGGATCACCGGAGCCCAACAGGTCGAGGCTGCGGTGGCCGGGAGCAGCCACTGCACTCCAGTCTGGGCGACAGAGTGAGACTCCAACTCAAAAAATAAAAAAAATAAAAAAAAATATTTAAAATGTCTATCAAAAATTTCAATTTTGTGAACTCTTGGGTATCTAATTTTACTGTTTGGGACTGTTGATTTTTGCTCCTAGTGGATTGTTTCACTAAAAGTTCTGTAATTTTGGATTATGAGTCTTTCTCTAGTACAGTTTTCTTTTGTGCTGCAAACTTGTGCAGTCTAGTTAGGAATTCTCTAGGAAGAAGCCTCACCCACACTCTGCAGTCTAGATGGAGAAACA
This sequence comes from Carlito syrichta, assembly GCF_000164805.1. Lineage (NCBI taxonomy): Eukaryota > Metazoa > Chordata > Mammalia > Primates > Tarsiidae > Carlito > Carlito syrichta. The sequence continues at coordinate 225,732 of NW_007248589.1, forward strand.
TAAGCATCCTGGTGATCTCCCTGTGCTAGAGAGATTTGTATTTGTATTTTTTTCTTATTTACCTTTTTGATGAAAATATATAACTCTTCAAGAATCTTAGTCTTATGGAAGAAGGGGGTCTCATTCCATCCTCTCCAAATTTGGTAGGTTCTTTTCTGATCTCCTAAGCCCCCAGGTTACCAAGACTGATAAGCTCTCTGGGTATTTATAGAGTGAGCTGGTGTTCTTACATATCTTCTTTTCAGCTTTCCCCTTTCAGAGGGTGGGGTGCAGAGGGTGTCTGAACATTTTCTTACTTTCTTTACCAGCATAAAGCTTGCCATATTTCACCAAGCATTTCTATATGCTTTATAGTCTGTGTGTAGGGGTCAGGGGAATGGGGGGGCTTCAGATGACCCATTCTGTCATACAGGATGCCTTCGTGTTCTCAAGCATGTATTTCTTACCATGTTTTCAAATTTAATTTTTGAACAGGCAATGTGTTTATATGATATCAATAGGCATACATTGTGACATCTCATGTACATGCTTTCCCCATCTGTTCTATTTCCCCCTTTACCCTTTGTCATATATACATATTTTTACAGTCTGTGCGACTTTTGGTCTGGATTTGAATTCACGGCCTATTTTATAATATGCACATATTCACTGCACAGCCTGTTGGTTTATGAAATGTTGGAGGATGGGATTAACTGGCAAGAGTAATGCCTTGACAAATATATTAAAAGGACCAATGAAATTTTAATGGACCAAAGACAACCCACTATATGTCTCATGTGATTTTTGTGCATGATTGTACTAAGCTAAATGCCTTTTACTGAGCATTTTAACCCAGAAATATTTGTTGAATATGCTAGGGAGTGGGGATACAAAACTGAATGAGAAATTAGGTTTAGCATGATACATTTTGCTAGGGGCACATATACAGGCTATGGGGCACAGAAGAATCAATGGCAGTGGCTGAAGTAGGAAGAACAAAGCGGGAGACATTGACCCTGCTGGTCAAAATGAGTCTTGTATTGCTAGCAATAAAGAAAAAGAAGATGATAAAATGACAAGATTACATGATTGCTTTATCCTTAAGATGGCACTGTAAACTCACAATTCCTCTGTAGAAAAAAGAATGTATCAAATAACTATAATTTATCCAAAATTTCACTGAAACCTTATACGCTAGAATGGATCTTGTGTGTCAAGGATTGTTCTAAGTGCTTGTATGTATTATTCTCATTTGATTGTCACAGCAACCTTAAGAAGTAGGGACAAGTATATGCCTCATTTTGCAGACTAGGAAAAGTAGTCAGAGAGGGCATAAGTGACCTGCCCTCAGTCACATATCATATAAGTGGCAAAACCAGGATTTAAACCGAGACAACCTGAATCCAGAAACTGTGCCTGTAATCACTGTACTGTATTACCTCTTGATAGTGATCCATCAGTTAGGAAAATTCAGGGTTTTCTTTTTTCCTGTTCTGGTTAAATCACACAGAGAAATGTGTCCCCTGCACAGGAAAGAGAAGTCAAAGAGCCCAGGTCTTAGCCCTTAGTGAGAGAAGTCATCGTGTCATCTAGGACATTGTGTTAGTGGGTCCTTGATGGTTTTCACTGCTCTCCTCGGCCTCCTGGAACACTGTCCCTGTCCTCCCAGCTCCAAGGCTCTCTCATAGCCCTGGGAATATAACCACTTTGTACTTAGCATCTGAACTGTGTTGACCGGTTTCTATCTCTGTTTTCCTCATAATGTGAGCATCTTTGTAACCTTCATGCACGGTAAAATGCCCAGAGCATAGATTTCTTAAGGAATCTTTATTGAACCTTTTCTTCTTCTGTGTTAAACCAGACCCTGCATCAGAGACACTATTTATTCAGTATTCGCTCCTCCACTCCCTTCTATACACAATCTCCACCACAGACAGAAAATTATAGTAGAAAAGACAATATGTATGAGAAAGCAATTTCTATTTGAAGTATTTATGTGTTTAGGTGCTGCTGAGAATTGGAATAAATGCAAACACTGGGCTTAAATTGTTAAGCAGTTCCTAGTAGCTAGTCTTCCTTCCCCTTGGGCATTTCTAAACCTATGAACGCTATACTGTGCTTACTATTCTTTCATATTTTCATCCAGTTAAACTGAATGCCAAGGGCAACCTGGAAAGAACAGAGAAACATCAAACAATTGAATCCTGCAAAAGGAGCATAAATGAGAAAAGGTGAATTAATTAGCTACTTTCCACCTCTGTTTTTCTCTTATTTGAACTTCAAGTTGTTTCTTAGCAACAACTGGTAATAATTACCTCCTTCCTTTCTGTCCTAAGTCAAAACCAAATGCCCCAAACCCATTTAAAAAAAAAATCAACTCTAAAAGCTTGTGTCCCAAGTCATATTACTGATTTAGCAACCTTCAGGGTAATTTTGGTAGACAATAAATCCTCTTGCAAGAGGAAAATTTGGAATCTTTGCCTAGAGTTTAAATTGACATTGGGGATAGAACTGGTAGGAGAACTGGCAAGTTCAAACCCAGGCTCTAAACTAGCTGCTGACCTTGGACAGAATTAGTTTCCCTATTTATAAAATGGAAATATCTCTAGGATCTACTTCATGGACTATTGTCAGAATTAAACAAGCAAATTCATATAAAGCTCTTTGAGCAATGTTTGAGAATGGCATTCAACAAATGTTAGCTGTGATTATTACTATGGATTTATGTCACCAGCAAGGAGGCCAGTGAATTACTTTCTTCATTTGTCACCTGTTATGAAACCCCTTATTATGTACCAGATACTGTGTGGGTCCTGGAGACACAACCTTCCTTCCTTTATACAGCAAATATAAGTATAGCTCTGGATAGGAATGATGCTTTGAGGGAATCATAATGCCTAGTTCACAGCTGAATTGGTCAACATCTTGAAATCTTCCTTTCTCAAAGTTTCAACTCTGTCTAGAAATTTCTTCCACCAGATGTAATTATCACGAATGGAAAGGATTTGATTTACAATATTTTGTTTTATTATAAAATTTTATTTCAGCCACTCCATAAACCTCAGGTTTCTATTTATTTTGTATAGTTGAGTATTTTTTGTTTTTTAACTAATGTGGCATTCAGAGAGGTATGATGCTCTTAACAGATTAGTTTATGGGTCTGGACACTCTTGAGTTGGAAAACCTTCCAACACCATGAGAACAACAAACTTTTGGCCACAAAAGCACTTAAAAGGTATAGGCTTAGGCTGGGTGTGGTGGCTCATGCCTATAATCCTAGCACTTTGGGAGGCCGAGGTAAGAGGACTGTCTGAGTTTACAGGTTCAAGACCAACCTGGGCAACTTGATGAGACCTCATCTCTACAGTCAATCAAAAAATTAGCTGGGCATGGTGGTGCATGCTTATAGTTCCAGCTACTTGGAAGACTGAAACAGAAGGATCGCCTGAGTCCAGCTGGTTGAGGCTGTGGTAGCTGTGAGCGTGCCATTGCTCTCCAGCCTGAGCAACAGAGTGAGACTCCAACTCAAAAAAAAAAAGTACACAAGATATAGGTTTTAGGGTCAGAAAGATCTGACTCTTAAATTTCTCCACTTACCAGCTACGCAATCTAGAGAATTTCTTCACTCTTTTGAGATTCAGTTTCCTTATCTGTGAAAGGGCTAAATATTTTCATGTTGGAAGATGTTGGAAAGATTAACTTCATTCATTCACTCATTCAACAAGTATCTTTTTGTTGAACACCTACTATATACCAGACGTTTTCTGGGTACTAAGAATACAAAAGTAAACAAAACAACAACAACAACAACATCTTGTCCTCACAGAGTTTGTATTCTAATGAGATTAAATTTGGGGGAAAATTTAGATTCTTTATGTGAAATAAAGCACTCTGTAAAAATTAATTATTGTATCAAATATGTAGTGTTTATGTCACTAATAAAAAGGCTTAAGAATTATTTTGTTGTGGTAGAGATACAAATTAGAAGCTGCAGTTATATAGTGAAGATACTCTGATAAAGACAAATAATGTAGAAATTAATTAATTGCTAGTGAAAAGATTTTCAAATTATTTTTTATTAGATAATTTTATAACTTTATAACAGCGATTTGGGTACATAAACATATATGTACAATTTTCTAAACAAGTCAATAAAGGGCAGTTTAGTATATCTGCTTGGATTCATATTACTCAAAACTTTGCCAAAAACATTTATTATAAAAATCAGTAAAATTGATTAGCAAGTTTATAAAAATTGCTGGATGTGTGTACATAAACATTTCAAGCTTGCTGTACAAAAAAAAGAGTGCAATTTCTATCCATGTGCTCATAGTGACTTTCAAAGGTAGTTCAAAAGAGGAAAAAAGAAGGTAGCATTGCCTTGTAATACAGCATTAATTAATACTGACTTACCCTGGAACATTCATGAAAGATCCTTTGTTATCACATATGGTGAAAATATTAAAAATGAATACTCCATTTCTATGAATCCAACATAGAAAACAAAACTTTATTTTCCCAAACTCGTTACCATGAAAAACTGCATTTATCTGCAGATATTATTGACATCCTATATTATTTACTTTAAAAATATTTATACTTGAAATTCAAAAGGAAACCCACAAGACCTATTCTCCTCCCAATACATTCACTGAATGCAGATTTAAATAAGCACATCTTATTTTGATTGTGCCCTTTGTTTGAGTACTTTAAAATGACCATAATATGGTACATTTGTATTTTTAACTGGTACCAAAATTAAGATGAATGATCAATGCAAAACCAGCAGCCTGTACTTCTAGTAACAGTTGTCATATGCAAAAAGAAAAAAAAAAAAAAAAGCCCTGAGTCAGTATTTTTTGCAAAAGTAATGAAGGAGGGTGCTTTAAAGTCATATTTATAACTTATGAAATGATTAAGACTGTCCAGTATCCATTTGTTTTGTTTTAATTTTGATTGAAGAGAGGTATGGCTTTTGTTTAGTCAATCCAATTCATATCACTTCTTAATACTCAATCTCATTTAAGACCTCAGAATATCCTGATGATTGTTGAGTTGTATCTTCTATTTCTGTCAGAAAAGACAAATACAAAAGAACAGTTTTTTCTATTTTTATTATATAAAAATATTTAATTTGTACTTATAGTTTGTGAAATCAATTTTCAGTCAGGCTCATATAATTAAGAAAAATATTATTACCTGCACAGGGTCCTGCCTGAAATTTAACATCATCAATGGCAATATCACCTCTTATTGATACTCCTCGTATGGCTTCAAAAATTATCTGAAAAATAACAAAGTTTGAGTTTAGAAATAGAGTCATCCTGATAAAACAATGCAGGTCTGGATAGATCCAGGCTTTGAGTCTGGAAGCTTAGATTGCTCTTGGGTTCACCTTCAAAAAACTATAAATTCAAATTTAGGTACCAAAGAGAATATTTATTTAGGATTTAAAGAAACACAATAAATTACTGGAGCCTTGAAGATTCAGCTCCCTCTCTTCTGACATCTCTTTAGGTAATTTCCCAGAAATGCTTACCTAGAAATGCTTCCTGGTGGTGACCTGGCTTCTCCTTCCACTGAGAACACTATTCCCAGTATATTCCAGCACTCACTAGGAAAGTGAGGGGTCCAGAAGCTTAAATTTCCTTAGGCCCTCCATAAATCTACCTTTGATAATGGTATTAGGTGGAAAAACAATATGGTTGATGATATCCATATATAAGCAGAAAAACATATAACTAAATTTACCAAAGATAGTGGTTCACTTATGTTTAATGCCATAACATCAAAGACACAGCCCAAAGACAAGAGGGAATCAATTTCACAACTTTAGATTCTAAGAAGAAAATAACTGATCAAATATTCTAGTTCTAGGAAAAATAGATTACTTTACCAGTTCTGAGGCTACCCTAATAATGATTAATAAACTACTGAATACTCCAGGGATACTTATGGGTAATGGAAATTGTCTAGAAGATACATTTGCTCTACTTATTTTATAAGCCAGTGACTCCTCGTTGGACTAGTTTATGATTTAAATTAAATAAAAAGGAAAGCCTCTAAGCGAATTTCATTTAAACTGCCCTAAAATTAAATCAAAGAATATAAGTTGAATACTTAATAAGTTCATGAAGTTATCTTGAAATTAGTGATCCAAAGAAGTTTTAATGACAGACATGTGGCAAAATGCTATTAATAAAAACTCTAAGGACACAATTTGTGATGGTTAATTTTCGGTGTCAACTTGACTGGGTTAAGGGATACCCAGATAGTTGATGAAACATTATTTCTGGGTTTGTCTGTGAGATTGTTTCTGGAAGTGATTGGTATTTGAATCAGTGACTAAGGATGACTTGTCCTCACCCAGGGTTGATGAGCACCATCCAATTGGTTGAGGACCCAGAAAACAAAAAAGCAGAGGAAAGGCAAATTTGCTTTCTCTTTGGAACTGGTACACCCATCTTCTTCTGTTCTTGGACGTCAGAACTCCAGGTTTTCCAGCCTTCAGACTCCAGGACTTGTACCAGTAGCACCTCAGGTTCTCAGGCCTTTGGGCACATGCTGACAGTTACACCATTGGCTCCTCTAGTTCTCAGGCCTTGAGACTTGGACCAAGTTACAATACTGGCTTCCTTGGTTCTCCAGCTTGCATTTGGCACATCATGGAACTTCTCAGCCTATATAATCATGTGAGCCAATTTCCAGAACAAATCCCCTCTCATCTCTATTTCTTTCTTTCTCTCTCTTCTTCTCTCTCTCCTATTGGTTTTGTTTCTCTGAAGAATCCTGACTAATACACAACCCTAAATAAGAGTCCAATAAATGGCAAGAAGAAGAAAAGAATGTGCAAAAAATAACATCTAGACAGGAGGATATCTGAGGGTGGCTAACAAATATTTTAGTTTTCTGAATAACAATAAAATCTGGGTTTTGTTTTAACTCCAAGTCTGCAGTGGAGAATATAACAGACAAATTACCGGATGGAATTATATTTTGTGATTTGGCCAAACACTTGATTTCATACAATCCTCTCCTCTGAATATCTTTAATACTGTAGTGATTACCATTTTATAGGACCACAATTTCCCTCTTGAATTAAAGATATGTAGTAGCATTTCTTCTTTCTTTACATTGACAACAAGGTTCATCCCACTTATCTTTTTACTTTAGGACTAACCAAATATGTCAAAACCTAGTAGCTATTGAATTAGCTGTTGAACAAATACAAGTAGCTATTGAACAAATATTTGTTTATTTAGAGAATAAACACAACAAATGTAGAATTAAATAAGATATGTCCTTGGTTACCAAACTATGTGCTGAGGCATCCCAGTGTGTCCAAGTTCACTGGTGTGCTATGGGATAGTGTGAAATTTCAAGGGAGGCTGGGCTCAGTGGCTCAGCCTGTAATTTCAGCACTTTGGGAGACCGAGGTAAGGTGATTGCCTGAGTCCGCAGGTTCGAGACCAGCACAGGCAACTTGGCGAGACTTTGTATCTACAATAAGTAAAAAATTAACCGGGCCCCGGTAGCACTTGTTCACCTTCCTGCAACAAGAAAGGGGTGTGAGGGCCAGGGGCACAGGCAGAGAAAGCAAGGGGAACCGAAATACACACTGGGCCTCTCTCCCTTTTCTCCCCACCTGCACAGGACAGAAGGGGAAGAGCCTTGGAGAAAGCAGCCATAGCTGGAGGCCAAAAAACAGAAGTGGTGTGGATGGCACTTGTCACTTATGAGCTATGTACCCAAGCTATGCGCCTGATTTAACCTCTTTGAGCCTTGGTTTTCTTACTTGTAAAATGGGGAATGATAATAGTGACCTCTTTAGGGTCTGTACAATGATTACATGAGATAATCTATGTAAAGAACTAAGTGCCAGGTCTGGCACACAGTAGGCGCTCAATAAATGGTAGCTACTACTAATGATAATAATATTACCAGCTGTCTCTGCCAGAAGCCTAAGGTGATAGGCCTTCTGGTGCCTTCAAGGGTGTCAGTCTTGCCACATTCCTGCTATGCCCTTCTGCCGTCCTAGCAACCAGACAAGCTACTCTCCTTCCCATTTGGGGTCCACTTGGCCCTCAGGCCCAACTTGGCTGCCCCTGACCACACTTCAGCAAGCAGTAGTGGGGGATGGAGGGCGGCTCTCCTTCTCCCAGTGGCCCTGACTAACCTGCCTTTGAGAGACCTTCCTGCTTTGAGAGTCACCTACAGACTCCTGATAACCCCTCTAGGCCAGGAGTAGGGAAGACATTCTTAGGGGTTATCAGATTGTTTCAGAGGAAGCTTGGAACTTAACAGTCTTCCAGCTATGGGGCCAGGTGACTTCGAATGGTTTTGTAGGAGTCCCCATGGTTTTTTTACCAGCCAATGTTGGTATGTCAGAGGGCAGCATTGAATAGTAGTCACAGTCATGGTTTCCACTCATTTTCACAGTGATGCTAAATGGCATCTGGAATGAACGGAATCCTTGCTATGTGTTGGGTCTGTACATTAGATTTTACATACTTTTTTCTATCAATCTTGTCACAGCCCTCTAGAGTATCACTAGCCGGGCATGGTGACCGCATGTCTGTATTCCCAGCACTTTGGGAGGCCAAGGTGGAAGGATTGCTTGAACCCAGGAGTTCAAGATTAGCCTAAGGCAACAAAATGGGACCTCGTCTTTACAAAAAATTAAAAAATGAGCCAGGCATGGTGGTGTGCATCTGTAGTTCTGACTCCCAACTACTTGGTGAGATTCTGACTCAAAAAAAAAAAAAAAAAGAATTTCCTAAAAGCAAGCACTATGTAGAAATCAATGCAGAATACTAAATAAGGATGGTATACCTAATCTGATTCCAAGGTTTGATAAGTTGCGGAGTACCCAACAGACATACATATTCTATTAGTAAATAATCCTGGTTCAGAATGAGATAAAATATAATTTTTCTTCAATTTAAGTATTTTTTTTCAAATGGCTACTAAGTTGTTAGGACTTAAATACTTATTAAGTAGTTTTGAACCCAAGTACTTAGTAAATGGCACTGCTGGGTATTTCTTTGGGTCCCAGGAACACCAGGAAAAAATTACTGAGACTAAGAGCACCACGAAAGAGAAAATCTGGAAACCTGGGTCTTATCTGAGTCTGCAGCACATAGGAATTGAAATCTTAGTAAATGTTAGACAGTATAATTAACAATATGACTGATGTAAACATTTCAGTAAGCTAAGAAGTTGTCTAATTCTTTCGATGGCATCAAAATCTAAGAAACAAAGGAGGAAAATTCTTGAAAGCAGAGGGGGAGGAATAATCAGAAAATCCAAAGGAAAGATAATGATTTTGTGCTTTTTGATCAGTAATGAGTCATTTTCTGCTTAGCACTTTAATAAATCCCTTAGGAAGAGGCATGATTGAAAATTTTCTATTTGATGCATTTCTCCTTTCCACAAGGATAATCTGAGGAGTGGAATGTCTTCAGGAGGCCACCCACATGTTTTCCCCATATGATCAGTCTCAAATGGCAGCAGTACTACCATACTCTAAGAAATATCTAGGCCGGGCTCAGTGGCTCAGCCTGTAATCCCGGCACTCTGGGAGGCCGAGGTGAGTGCATTGCCTGAGCCCGCGGGTTCGAGACCTACCCGGGCAACTTGTTGAGGCCTCGTCTCTACCATAAATAAAACAATGAGCGGGGCTTGGTAGCACATGCCTATAGTTCCGGCTACTTGGAAGGCTGAGGCGGAGCGATCGCTGGAGCCCAGCAGGTTGACACTGGAGTGACAATGAGTGTGGCACTGCACTCCAGCCTGAGCAACAGCGTGAGACTTCCAACTCAAAAAAAAAAAAGAACTATCTACACTTCACTATCCCCACTGGTGAAGTACACATTGACCTCCCTAACTCTGTTCTCTTCCTTGAACTCCAGTCTCATATCCTACTGATTCCTTGACACACCCATTTGGATTTCGAATGGACAATAAAAACTTAACACGTTCCCCCAAAAGCTTATTAGTTTCCTTCCTGCACATACTACCCTCACTCTTGCAGATCTAGTCTGTCTAAAGTCTTTCTCATCTCAATAAATGGCATTTCAATTCATTCTAGCAATTGATCAGGCCAAAAACTTTGAAGCCATATTGACTCCTCTCTTTCTCTCAAATTCCATGTTCTATCCATAAAAAGTTCTACGGGCTTTCTGATGACATCTCCTCATCTCTGCTACACAACCCAAGCCACCACTCCTCTTGCCAGGATTACAGCAGCAGCTCCCAAAGTCTCCTCGCCCCACTACAGTATGCTTTCCACATACTAACTGGAGTGATCATTTAAAATATAAATCAGATCATCACCCTAAAGCTGCATCATGGCTTCTGACCGTTTGTAGAATAAATCTCAAACTCTTTACCATGCCTTCTAGAACCTTTCATAATTAAACCAATACTTCTTTGACCTCATCACCTGATCAACTTGTCTTCTCTTTTGCTCTTTCTCCCCCTCCCTGTCCGCCTTTCCTTCTTCTTCCTTCTCCTTCACTTCTTCTTAAAGTAATATTATTTTTAATTGATAAATCATAATTATATACTTTTATGGGGTACAATGTGATGTTTTGATATGTACACACAACGTGGAATGATTAAGCCAAGCCAATTAACGTATCTACCACCTTACTTAGTTATCATTTTTTGTGGTGAGACATGAAATTCACTCTCTTAGTTATTGTTTTTTATTTATTTGTATTTATTTATTGTTTGAGTCGAGGTCTCACTCTGTTGCCCTGGATGGAGTACAGTGGCATGATCATGGCTCACCACAGCCTCAACCTCCTGGGCTCAGGTGATCCTTCTGCCTCAGCCTCCTAAGTAGCTGGGACTATAGGTGCGTACCACATTACCAGGCTAATGGTTTTAAGAGACGAGGTCTTGCTATGTTGCCCAGGTTGGTCTCAAACTCCTGAGTGCAAGCAGTCCTCCTGCCTCAGCCTATGAAACTGCTGGGATTATAGGTGTGAGCCACTGCACCTGGTCTTTCTTATTTTGAAATATGCAATATATGATTATTGACTATAGTCACCCCACTGTTCAATAGATCTCAAAACTTATTTCTCCTGTCTATCTGAAACATTGTAGCCTTTGACCAACATCTCCCAATTCCTTCCTCACACTTCCTCACCAGCCTCTGGTAACTAGCATTCTACTCTCTACTTCTATGAGTTCAACTTGACTTTTTCTTCTTCATAGCACTTATTATCACCTGATGCTACATTATATATTTTTGGTTTGCATTTTCTAACCCTCTGCCACTAGAATATAAACACCAAATAAGTAAGAGCTTTATATATTATATTCTTTGCAGTAGCCTCAGCATGTAGAATAGTTAGTGGTCAGTAAACATTTATTAAAATGAGGTAGTTTGGTCTCAGATGGCAGGAACTCGGTCTGGATGCCTGACGTAGCTATTGAGAATACCAGTTCTGTCATGGTGATGTGAATTAGAGACCAGGGACGCTTGGGAGAGAGTATATTTTTAGAAACAGTAATAATAACTTTTTTTGAGTTGGAGTCTCACTCTGTTGCCCAGGCTAGAGGGCAGTGGCATGCTCATGGCAATCTTTCCACCTCAGCCTTCTAAGTAGCTGGAATTACAGGCCTGTGCCACCATGCCTGGCTAATTTTTGATTTATTGTAGAGACAAGGTCTCGCCAAGTTGCCCAGGCTAGTCGTGAATCCCTGGACTCAGGCAATCCTTTGGCCTCTGCCTTTAGAAACCTAACTAACTCAAATTAATTTCTTGCAAGTTACTAACTCAGAGGAGAACAAACCTTAGGCTTTACCACCCAGAAACTGCCAATACAGTTCACAATTAGAAGATTTCCATCTGAATATTCCAAATAAAAAGACTACATAACTCTAAAAAAATTTTTTTTAAGTTAAGTGCTGGGATTACAGGCATGAACCACCTCACCTGGCTAGAAAGAGTAATAATATCTTTTTATGTTTTGCTATTTTAGAGTTTACAAAACTTTTCACTTGCATAATCTTATTTGACCCTTACTTTAACCCTGGTGATATTGGAAGACCAGGACATTGTTAGGAATCAATTTTTACTCAATTTTGAAAATGTATAAACAATCTCAGAGAGTGAAAGAGCTCCAAAATCACCCAGTACTTGTGACCTCCCCCAGGGAATGAAGACATTTTGGAACTTCCATGGTGGGAGGCAGTGTAGAATAGTGGCTTAGGAATAAAAACTTTGAAACTAGGTAGATCTGGCTCTCACTCATCCACTCACCAGCTAGACATTGGAGCTATAAAATCAATCAAAAGAACTTATATGCGGCTTTTAGCACAGTAAGGTCTGGCAGACAGAAGATGGTTGATCCATGTACGCATGAGTGTGTCTGTGTTTTATTAGATACTAGGATGTTTTAGAACAACTACTTCAAGCTAGTCTTACTATAATCGTTTGGGATTCCTGAGGGAATCACTAAGTACAGAAAAGATTTATATCTATCCCATTCTAGTCCAAGGGGGGAAGCTGGAATCTTCTAGCCTGTGAGCTGAAAATCTCTAGGGCTATTCTGCCCCCTTTGAACTTGAATACTCCAAGATGCCATCCCAGATGACTCACTACTCTGTACTCAACAAGCATTTCAGATCACCAGCTACCTAGCAAGTCTAGTATGTTGCAAGGCCATGTGCCTGATACCCAGAACATGGATGCTGAAAAGTCACATGTTCCCCAGAACTCAAATCTTAGCGCACTTATGTATCAGAAGCAGTTGGGAGTTTTAAACAAAATTAATGCTCAGGTGCAGCCCTCAAAGATTTAGATTCATTTAGTCTAGCACAGCGATTCTCTATCCTTAGCGTGCATCAGAATCACCTAGAGGGGTTATTAAAACAGATTTCTAGGGCCCCAGAAACTCCTAGAGTTTCTGATTCAGTAGTTCTAAAGTGGAGGCTGGGAATGTATGTTTCAGGTAAATTTGCATTTTCAAGTATTGCTGATGCTGCTGGTGCCTGGACCACATTTTGAGAACTATTTGAATAGGACAGAAGTCTGAGTGACCTAGTAGCCTAACAAAATCATCATCTCTGAATAATGATCAATTATATTAGTAAGTTCCTGAGCAATCCACTTTCCCTTTATAAAAGACATTAAATAGCTATTAGAATCACTTCTGGAACTGTTTGTTAGTCTTTACTAAATTTCTAGGCAGTTTATCCAGTTGAGATAATACACATTTCCTGGATAATGGCACATTTTCCCCCTGCCCCTTCATGGCACTGCAACCTGGCCACCTGAGCTTCTGCAATTTCTTCCCATTTAGATTTGTAAAATATATATATATATTTTTGGACATTGGGTATGCAAAATGAAGCTCTTATTTTGGATACCTCTTCCCAGGAAGATTTGGGATAGACCAGGCAGTGATCTAGGACTAGGTTTATGAGCCAGAAGAAAGGATGAGGAAGCAGCTGGGTTTAAGTTAGAGGTAATGCTTGATAATTCTACAGAACAATTTCAAGAACAAATTAGGAGCCTGAAGATTATCTCCATAGAACTTTCTGGAGTTTTGGTTCACAGTAGGCAGGTGATGTCGGTGGCTGTCAAAGGCAATTGCTGCTCTCCAGGGTAGATTGGTTGCTCAGCCCCACCCACTGGAATGTAAAAGGATCTTTGCTATTGCTGCCCAGATTCCCTTATGATTGAGATCATCCAGGACAGAGGTCTTCTATAATACTGAAGAGGACCTGGGGGGAGACCCAGGACTTGAGGTCAAAACCCTCAGTTTCTTTTGCATCAATACAGTGATGGGGGCGGAGGCTTAAAAAAACAAACAACAAACAAAAAAACTTACTCTGGATCATACATACTGTTAAACAGAGGCTTAAAATAAGAGTCCTTACATGCACATGGGTAATGAGTAAAAGATGCAGCCGCAACAACTAATTAGGTAATACATATTTAGAAGAAAGAGAGACTTTGGTATGGAGCTTTACAGAATACATAGAAATATTCTTGACATCCATAATGTATCAAGATCAAAACAGATATACTTTCACCATTGAATTACCAAAAAAACTCCTCACTTTATGCATAAATTCCCAAAGCTTTCTCTCTCTAATTTCCCATTCACTGCTCAGAGCTAATCAATATACAGACTAATTGTGTTTACTCTTAATCTTACCTTTATCTATGAACCTGAAAAAGAACAAAATATTCTTTTTGCTAGCAGAAAAGGAAAGAACATCAGAAGCTTCTATGCATGTTTTCTATCGCATGGCTCTTATCCCTTTTGACTTACCTGGTGTTGCCTCTCGCTGCTGTATTCAACCAGTGCTCGTAACCAGGAAATGCTCTGTTCACCTCTTCTTCTCCATAACAGGTACTCTTCACTGTCTTGTTCTTTTTTCAAATAAACATTCAGCAGGCCAGTACCCGCCCCATACATGTGGTAGAAAAAGGTCAAGCAGTGTTTTCCGAAGACCCCTCGCAGAGGCCTGGAAAAGAGGCGTGCTTTTTGTCCATACACCATGTGGGAGGCCTCAATGTACATGTAGTAGCCTTGAAGGAAATACAAAAGCAGGTATTGTCAAAAAGAACACAGATCATATCTTCTTTCATAGTGTTCTTTCAGAGTTTTAAGTCAAGATGACTTGACTACAGGACTGAGAAAGGATTTTATAATTTTTTTTATTTTAAAGATGTGTGGTATAATTCAGGATTAAGCATACAAATGGACATCGTACAGGTAAAGTTTGGGCCTCCCTTTGGTTCCCACTTTGCCTGGTTTGAGATCAGGTACCCTTATTGATGTTGTGTTGTCTCCCCTATAGCCCACCCTAGCAGTATCCCGCAACTGCCAAAGAAAGGATTTTATAATTTTGGAGATTATGTATAATCCAAGGAGAATAAATATACTACAAAATTAGACCATCAACATGATTTTTAAAAAGTTAATGATCTATAATTCAGTATAACATACAAGAGGTAACTAATATACTAGTATTATGCCACTGATATGGTGATTAACACAACAGAATTTATCTTACTAGTTCATGAACAATATTCTGAAGCTTCTAAACATTGGTTTAGGGAAGAGAGTGTAGGTTTTGTAGTCAGATGGATTGGGTTCAAGTCTTGACTCTAACATTTGTTGTCTATGTGATCCTGGTCGAGTGAATTTGTGAGAATTAAATAATATATGATATATGCCCATATATAGGATGCACATTCAAATATTAGTTTCCTGTTGTGCCCAATTCCTAAAATTTTTTGAATCACTTTTTTTGTTTAGTTTTAAAAGCATAGTCTATAACATTTTAAAATTACTTCCAAGAGTCGATTGTGGGCATCCTTGGCATCCTTTCTCAGCTTCAAGTGACTTCGCATTGGCAACTGGAAATGGGCCTTGATGGAAGTTATTTACACCACAGAAGTTGGACATGTATACTGTTAAAATAAAGACCACAAGGCTGAAGGAACACTCTTTGTGGTAATAAGGTACCAAATTATAGAAAAAATCGAAGGCCATGACAGGCAAGGGTTAAGTCACTCATCCCTACACTTAAAGAATACACTATGTTCTAACTGCCACAATGCTTTTTCTTTTTCTCTAGGAGCTAAATAAGCACTGGCCTTGAGATAAGCAATATAAAGACGGTTGCAGCTCACCTAACCTTAGACACTGACTGACTGACCTTCCTGTTCCACCAACCATAACTACAACTTTAGACAAGAGACTGGTTTGGGTAATTTCTTCTTGATAAGAGACCACCAATCATGAACTAGTTCTGGCAGTTTACAGAGGCTGTGCCAGCATGTATATTTGCTTATTACACGTGAACATGCCCCCCTCCCACCTCCCACCCACCACACCATGAAATGTTCACAGATCGTCATATAGCCTGTTAAATATGTATACCTGGCCAGCCTGATCAGCATAAATTTCTGTTTCACCCTCCCCTCCTTCAAAGTGTCTGTTTTCAGTCTCTGAAGGAGGCTATGCTTCCCAGTCTATCAGTATGGTTACACTATAGGTTGCAATACTTTGTAAGAACAAAGCTCTTCACTCCAAATTTATAGACCTTGTGATTATCTCAGTGGGTAATACAAATCAGCACTCTCCCCACCCAAAGTGAGCTAGTTGGTATTAAACAATTATCATCCCATCACTGAAATACAACTATATATGAATAGTAATACAAGAGCTCTTTTCTAGAATAATGCACTTGTAATATAATTCTGTGCACCTGAGACCCATTTAAAAAGTCTCTGAACTCTCCATTAGTAGTTCTTAACCTTTGATCATCTGATGAAAAGTTTAGATCTCTTCTGTTTAAAAAAAACACATGCACAAAACAGTTATGCTATTTTATTGCCTTATTTGGTGGTGTGTTTTTGTTTAGACTGGATGTTTGTGTCCCCTCCAAATTCATATGTTAAATTCATAACTCCAATGTGATAGTATTTGGAGATGGGACCTTTGAGATATAATTAGGGTTAGATAAGGCCATGAGGATGAGGCCCTCATGATAGGATTAGTATCCTTATAAGAAGAGAAACCAGAGAGCTCATTCTCTCGCTTTCCACATGCACACACAAAAAGAAAGGCCATGTGAGCACACAGCAAGATGGCAGATATCTGCAAGCCAGGAAGAGAGCTCTCACCAGGAACCAAAATAACTTGCACCTTGATCTTGGGCTTCCTAGCCTCCAAAACTGTGAGAGATAAATTTGTGTTGTTTAAGCCACCCAGTCTATGAAATTTTGTTATGGCAACCCAAGTGAACGAAAAACATTTGGCAATATTGATTTTTTTTTTTAAACATACTTGATGTCAAAAATAATATTTGCAAAGTATCACTAGTTTCATTATTTAATGAAGAAATCAATGACCAAGTTGAAAAAAAAAAAAAAGAAAGAGATCCCAAATACTACATGCAGATGAAATGGTTTGTAGGGCATCTTTTTTCATAATCTAAAGTTTAATCAGTGAACTCTAGTCATTTCCCAAAATATAATGATTGAGATACCCCAACAATAATTGGTTGGAAGTCCCATCCATGCACTTCCAAGGCATTCCTCCTTTTTCTTTTTCCTGTTTCCACAAACACAGATCCAAGAAGTTCTACAGGTTTATTAAAAAGGTGGAAGAAAGCTGGGCGTGGTGACTCATGCCTGCAATCCCAGCATTTTGAGATGCTAAGGCAGGAGAATTGCTTAAGCTTAGGAGTTCAAGACCAACCTGGGCAACATAGTGAGACCCTGTCTCTGCAAAAAACCCAAAATTAGCCAGGTGTGGTGGCATGCACCTGTAGACCCAGCTACTTGGGGAGGCTGAGGTGGAAGGATTACTTGAACCTAGGAGGTTGAGGCTGTGGTGAGCTGGGATCATGTCAGTGCACTCCACCCTAGATAACAGAGTGAGATCCTGTCTCAAAAAAAAAAAAGTAGGAGAAAGCATCATTGGTCTTATCAAATTGTTTGCACTGTGCAACCCTTCCCCTAGTGTTTTTACTCTATAAAATATTCACCCTGAAAAACCAGGCTATTCAACTCATGGGATGTGACTTCTATCAATCAGTCACATTCTAAAGAATGATGATACCCCAGAAAAGCAGAAAAGCAGAATCAGGACAGAGTTCTGTGTCTGTCACTTTAGGTTGCCTATAATCAAGCCACGGTGCCACAAAAGTCTCTGCTAGCTATGGAGCCCTAGATGCAGTGAGCAAGTAGAAATAAAAACATCTTTAGGGTACTCTAAAGACTACACACATTTCAGCCCTGGTCAAAAGTAAATTTTACTTAGAAGGCTAATTGGTTTAAATAAGACATTGACATTATGGCAGTGTCTTTGATCTAGTATGTCACATTTGACATCCAGTCAATTCCAATTTTTCATTTCATTGGCAGCAGTTTCATCCAGATGCATACTAAAGGGATAAGGCATAGCTGCCAATCTCCCCATAATCTTCTTTAAAATATTAGGAAAAAATTAGTGTTTTGGAGTGCTCTCCAATGACATCTTCATCACTAAATCCAATGGTCAGTCTTCAGTCCTTGTCATTTTTGTACTATTAGTAGTATTGGACATAATAGGTCACTCCTGACTTCCAGAATTACTTTCTTGCTTTGGCTTTTGGGACACTGTATTCTCTTGCTTTTTCTCTTGACTCACTGTCACTCCTTTGCTGGTCACTTTTTTCCTCCAGTTCACTCTCTCTTCCCTGACCTCTTGACATTGGAGTACCCCCAAGGCAGTTTTTGAACTTCTCTATTCTCACTCCCATGGTAATCTCATCTGTTTCAGGGCTTTAAATACCAAACATGTTGTCATATCTCAAATTTAAATTTCCAGCCTCTACTGAAATCTAGACTTGTTCAAACTGCCTAATGGACTTGTTGTCAAATAGACATCTCACACTGAACATGTTGAAAAGTAAACTCCCAAGCCGGGCTCAGTGGCTCAGCCTGTAATCCCACGCCTTTGGGAGGCTGAGGTGAGTGGATTGCCTGAGCTCGCAGGTTCGAGACCCGCCTGGGCAGCAAGACCTCACCTCTACAATAAATCAAAAAATCAGCCGGGCGTGGTAGCGCATGCCTGTAATTCCGGCTACTCGGAAGGCTGAGGCGGAAGGATCACCGAGAGCCCAGCAGGCGAGGCTGCAGTGGCTGGGAGCGGCCACTGCACTCCAGTCTGGGTGACTGAGTGAGACTCCAACTCAAAAAAAAAAAAAAAAAGTAAAACTCCCAACAGCTTGCAGTGGACTAGAGTTTCAGTAGCCCCGGCCTGACACCTGGGAGTCACATGCCACTCCTTTCCTCCCCTTACTCTACACATCCAGGCTATCAAGAATTCCTGTTGGCTCTGCCTTCAAAATACATACAGAATCCGCTTACTTTCCATCTTACTACTTCCACAGCTACAGCCCTGGTCCGAATAGCTATCATGTCTCACTTGGATTAAAGCAATGACTTCCTAACTAGTCTGTCTGCTTCTACCCTTGTCCCCTGCAATCTAATCTCAACACTGTATCCATAGTGATTCTTTTAAAAGAAATGCAAACTCTTACCACTCCTCTGCTTACAACCTTCCATTGGCTCAGCATTTCTAAGTAAAAGCTGAAATCCTTACTTTATAGCCTTTAGGGCTCTACACAATCTCCCACCCATTCTCTTACCTCACTGAGTCCCAGTTCTTTTTCCTCACTCTGTGTTACTCAGCTACACTGGCCTCTGTGTTATTTTTGGAACACGGTAGGTATGTTACTGCCTCAGGGCTTCTGCATGTACTAATCCTGGCTCTTCCCCCAGATATTCTCAGGTCTCACTTTCTTACTTCCTGAAAGTGGTTGCTCAAATGTTACCTTTTCTATTAGACCTATTCTGACTACATCGGAATCCCCATCCCCTGGCACTCCTTATTCCCTATACCCTAAATTAATATGTTTACCATAGCATTTTTTTTTTTTTTTTTGAGTTGGAGTCTCACTCTTTCACCCAGACTGGAGTGCAGTGGCCGCTCCCGGCCACTGCAGCCTCGACCTGCTGGGCTCTGGCGATCCTTCCACCTCAGCCTTCCAAGCAGCTGGAACTACAGGTGTGTGCTACCATGCCAGGCTAATTTTTTTTATTTATTGTAGAGATGAGGTCTCGCCAAGTTGCTCAGGCGGGTCTCGAACCCACAGCCTCAGGCGATTCACCCACCTTGCCCCACAAAGCGTGGGATTACAGGCTGAGCCACCGAGCCGGCTTCCCATAGCATTTAATCACCTCTCGACATACTATATAATTTACTTTTTTTTTGAGTTGGAGTGTCACTCCGTCACCCAGGCTGGAGTGCAGTGGCATGCTCACGGCCACCCCAGCGTCGACCTGCTGGACTCCAGCAGCCTTTCTGCCTCAGCCTTCCAAGTAGCTGGAACTACGGTGCGTGTTACTATGCCTGGCTAATTTTTTATTTATTGTAGAGATGAGGTCTCGCCAAGTTGCCTGGGCTGGTCTTGAACCTGCGGACTCAGGCAATCCACTCACCTCCACTTCCCAAAGTGCTGGGATTACAGGCTTGAGCCACTGCACTGGCCAATTTACTTATTTTTAATGTCTGACTCTCTCTCCTTTAGAATTCACAAAGGCAGAGATTGTTTTCCTTTTTTAGTTTACTGCTATGTCCCCAGGTCCTAGAATAGTAGATGCTCAGTAAATATTTGTCAAATGAGTGAATGAAATGCATTTTCTTCCACCACTCTAAGCACAAACTAGTTTGACCATTTCTAGAGCACATGGCTCAACCAAAGTCTCTCCAAATGTGTGAGGTTCTTGGCAATGAGGTATGTGCTTGGCTAGGATGCTCCAAGGCAAAACTAGAACAAATCCACATTTTGATAAAATTCAAGTTCTGTCAAAGCAAATGTTCTCAAACTAGTTTAATGACATCTGATGTGTTTTTAAAGAGCACATCGTGAGATAATTCTTTGACTTTGTTACCTTCATTCTTTCACTGGCATGAAAATTGCCACACAAGAAGCCCTGGGGTTTTTGCATATTCAGCAATAAAAAGAACCCCCATAGTACCTTCTTTTCTTGAACGTTTGCTAACTTATGCTAGGTCAATGTAAACAAATACAGTTATACATAATATTAATAGAAGGGTGTGTTTAACTTAATTCTATGGAAAACAAGTCCAACACATGAAAACGACCATACTATATCACTTAACTACGTACAAAGAAATTCCACGCTATCCTATATATAAGTTAGTAGCACAGTAGATTGAGACAATACCTTAATACATTTAACTTTAAAAACATTTCCTCCAAAAAATAATTTTTTTGACAACAAGAAAAAAAAATCAAAGAAAACGTTTTTGATCCTGGTTTTAGACCTCTTAGAAGGCCTACTTAAATCCTAGGTAAAGGACTTAGCTATAAATGAAATGCTCATGTATGGGAGGAAAACCTCCTCTGAAAGATGCTATCACTGGAGAAACTGGAAAGTAGAGACCATTAGAGCCCTGAAACATAAAGCCTTTTCAGAACAGAGAGAAAGCAACAGATTCACCATGAATAAGAGATGAGGTAAGAACTGTCTCTTGTTTAGTGATGATAGTTGTACATTCCTAGTGACAGCAATGTGAGTCTTGACCAGGATTATTCTGAGGTCCTGGATGACAGGAAAACTTTTTTTTAGCCTCCAGTGTCATTTGATGAAATTTTTCTTTTTCTTTTCTTTTCTTTTTTTTGAATTGGAGTCTCACTCTGCTGCTCAGGCTGGATCACGGCTCACCACAGTCTCAACTTCCTGGGCTCAGTGATACTTCTGTGTCAGCTTCCTGAGTAGCTGGAACTGCAGGCATGTAATGCCACACCTGGGTAATTTTTAAAATTTTTTGTAGAGATGAGATCTCGCTATATTGCCCAGGCTGGTCTTGGACTCTTGGGCTCAAGCAAACTTCCTGCCTCGCCCTTCCAAAGTGCTGGGATTACAGGTGTGAGCCACCATGCCTGGACAAATTCTTTCTTTCATTTGTCTAATGTACTAATTCATTCAATCTTGAAAGCATGAAGTATTACTCTGGTCACCAGGCTCTCTCTCTGACAGGGTGACTTTAGCTAAATCAGGATGGCTTGCTCAGTCTCCACATCCATCTTCTGTCCTTTGGACCACAGACACTTCATTGATGTGATTCCTGAAGTCTACTGTGCTTTCAGTTCATGTACCTCTGGGTCTCGGGTCTCAAGCTAAGGTTTCCAGTTCAAGAAATCTTTGTGTTTATATCACAAAATATGAAAGGAAATCTCCTATCCTATGTGATCTGAAATTGTGCTGCTTTTGGAAAAGAGGAGTAACATCCAGAGGAATGTGAGTTTTTTTGGGGGGGGCTCTGACGCCAGTCTAATTTTCTTAAATAATTTTGGCCTTTGCAAATATCCTTGGGGATATGGTTTATGTTTTAAGCACGAACATTAATCCTTCCTTATTCTTGGGGCATGTGTACTGATCCCTATGTAGACTATGCTTGTGCTTATACAGACACACCTATGATAAAGCTTATTTACAAATTAGGCACAGTAAGTGATTCACAGCAATAACTAATAATAAAATAGAACAATTATAATAATGCTTATGATGGAGCATAATTTTAAACTTATGAATTGTTTACTTCTGGAATTATCCATTTACTATTTTCAGAGTACGTTTGTCTGAGGGTAACAAACTGTGGGAAGTAAACCTACTGATAAGGGGCAGCTACTGTATGTATACTCTGTAAGGCAATACCGATTGAGAGCAATCCAGACCAACGTCTATACCCCCAAATAATCTTAACAAATTGGTCAACAAATCAAAATTTGCCCTCTGATACAAAAACTAATTATTCCTTTTGATTACAAATAGTTTTTCCTCTTGATTGGCATATGGCATGTCCTTTCCCCAGAAAAGATCAGAGCTTCACGGAGAGCCAGTCTGCCTCACATGTGTTTGGAAGGCAGAGAAAAGCCCTGTGTGTTGACAAGAGCTGCCACATTACAGCTTCAAGCACTGTCTGCCCCAGCAAACAAAAGCTCTGGATGGGAGCCAGGTAGACCCAGCACTGCAGCTCCAGACCGGCTCACATGTTCCTGCACATGAAGGATTCCAGTCTGTGGAAGGGATTATTAACTGATGAAAGATTACTTTCTCTCTGTGGGTCATTGTTTAACATTCAAAATGGGGGTTCCAATGGATCTACTGGGAGATCAGGGTTCCATCTGTTCTCTGTACAGCAACGGTGATGTGCGGAGACATACAGACGGCACCATGTCCCTAAGTCCGGACGGTGCAGCAGCTGTTCCTGCCGTCTTGTGGCTCGTTTACAGTGCCGGGAAGGAGTCGAACAGCCGGTGAGAAGAGGCTGTATGGAATGATCAGCTAGCTGTATTCATTAGCTGAAAAAGGATTCTTAAAGTCAGGGGAAAAAAGACATGAACACTTTGGGAAGAACAACTGCTAAAGACATCTTTCTAAAATTGCATTTTAATGTACTTTTGAGTGATTTTTAAAAGCCTGTCGTAAATGAGAAGTTCTTGTTTAATGGGTGGAGTTTCAGTTTGGGGAAATGAAAAGAAAAAAGTTCTGGAAATGGATGGTGGTGATGGTTGAACAACTTAGTACTGAATAATACACTAATTTTTTAAACAGCTTATCGTAGAAGTCTTCCCTGTGTAAGTAGGAGTTGACAATATCAGAAACTAACAGAATAAGTTATGGAAAGACTGGAGGACTTTAATTTTAATAATTTATACCTAGCTGGGCTTGGTGACTCAGCCTGTAATTCCAGCACTTTGGGAAGCCGAGGCGAGTGGATTGCCTGAGCCCGCAGGTTTGAGACCAGCTTGGGCACTTTGGTGAGATCTTGTCTCTACAATAAATCAAAAATTAGCCAGGCATGGTAGTGCATGCCTGTAGTTCTGGCTACTTGGAAGACAGGAGCGAAAGAATCACTGGAGCCCAGCGGGTTGACACTGGGGTGGCTGTGAGTGTGCCACTGCACTCTAGCCTGGGCAACACAGAGTGAGTCGCCAACTCAAATAATAATAATAATCTGTAGCTAATTCTTCAGATGGTTACATATTAGTTGGGTAGCATTGTTGTATGTCTGAATTATCAACTACCAAAATTCTTAAAAGACTAGGACTTGAAATAGACATTGGAGCTAACACATTAAATACAGAGTTTTGATTTTTTTTTTTTGTCTAAGAGTGCATTTTTATAAAGGCATTTCATTATTTGGTATTTTAATGTAGTATTGATATTTCAATCACACAGGAAGGGAGTGCTCTCGGAAATGAAGAAGATGTCTACATTTACTTAGTAGCATATTGGAAGAAAATGTATTGCCAGAAATAGGGAAGATTTATTGGAACACTGAACTGTACCACAAAAGAAAGTGATGGTGTTTCTTTCTCTGGAAATTGTTAAGAAAGTGATGCAGAGCTGCTTTTCTGGGATATAGTAGGATGTGGAAGAGAAGACCAGATGACTTTGCATCTAGTCATTGGGGGACTTAGTAAACTAGGAAATGTTACAATTGAAGACATCTTCTCACTAAACTAGATAGTTATGTGTTGATTTATGTATTCCACTATCATTTGGCTACAAAATCCCTGTAAACGCCAGGTAAACTGAAACAAATGTTTACAAAGAAATTCTGAGAGTTTGATATTATATAAATGTTAATAAAATTGCAATGGCCAATAAAACCTTGGGGACTTGGTTAAGACTTGTCCTTATTGTCTCATAAATACTGGAGTCCCCCTTTATTTGGGGGAATATGTTCCAAGACCCCATTGGATGCCTGAAACTATGGATAGTACCAAACCCTATTTTTATCATGTTTGTGCCGCTACATTCATACCTATGATAAAATTTAATTTATAAATTAGGCACGCTAAGAGACTAACAAAAATAATAATACAATGGAACAATTAAAACAATATACTGTAATCAAAGTTATGTGAAAGTGGTCTCGCTTTCTATCTTAAAATATCTTATTGAACTGTACTTACCCTTCTTCTTGTGATGATATAAGATGATACAATGTCTACATGATGAAATAAAGTGAAGTTAATGGTGTGGGCATCATGAAGGAGCTCTAAGCTACTATTGACTTCCTGATGATGCAGCAGAAGGAGAACCATCTGTTCTGAGTCATCCTGGATCATCGAGTCATGACAGTGTTGATGGATGTCAGGAGCAGATGATGTTAATGGTTGGAGATCCTCAATAGCTGAAGGGTTTGTTTTTGTTTTTGTTTTTTTTGGTGGTTGCTATTTTGCCTTGTTTTGTTTTTTGGCAAAAACTTTCGGAAGAACATTGTAATCAAAAGTTGTCACTTTCATGTTAACTTATCAAAGTGTTGCTGCAGAGGTTGCAATCCTTTGGCGATCATACCAGTGACTTTAATACTGCATTCCATCCAAGGAGTGTACTCCACAACTTAGTCCTCTGATGTCTATGCAATTCAAAATACTTCAACAAATTTTAGTGATGTCCACATGGCTGGTTCTGCTTCAGTTTCTTCTTCATCCTCCTTTTATCTCTCTAGATAACAAATTCTTCCAGTTCCTCACTGGTTAATACTTCTCGATAGCCTCAGTATGTTCTTCTACTTCTTCATCAAGCACGTTGTCAAGTCCTCTACCAGCTCGTCTTGCCTTGTGAATAATTGTCCTAATTTTTTCATCCATCTCCGGGAAGTCCTCTTCAAAATCATTCATGACTTCACAAGTTCTTCAGGTAGTCATTTGCAATTTCTGGTTTTAATTCATGCATTGCAGCTTTGATCAATGTTATGGTATCGGTAATATAGTGAATGATTTCCAGAACTGCATTATGTCCACATTAGGGCCACATCAATTGCTGATCAAATAGAATCAAATACCAAGAAGGTGTATGTAATTTTGACAAACTGAGTGATGGCCTGGTCAAGAGGTTGAAGCAATGAGGTTAAATTTGGAGATAAAAACACAACCTCCACATTTTCATTTTCATAGAAGACAGATTTAAGATGGTCAGGTGCATCGTCTATTATTATAGGACTTTAGATTTCGGCCTTTCCTCTTTCAAATATTTTTTCACTTCTGGAATAAAGAATTGGTGGAACAATTCCATAATAAGATGGCTGTCACCAGCACTTTCTGATTATGTGGTCAGAACATAGGCAGATAATTTTTGGTTTTGTTATTGAGAGCACATGCATTCTTCCCTCTATACACTATGCCTGGTTTTATCATACGGCCTACGGTGTTGTCACATAGTAAGAGTTTATCTGTCCTTTTCATGTCTTATACCTTGATGCCTTCTTTGCATTTTATGAATGTAGTTTTATTAGAATTTTCTTCCAGAAGACCTGAAGACTTGCTTTACTTTTTATTTTTTATTTTTTTTAGTTGGAGTCTCACTCTGTCATCCAGACTGGAGTGCAGTGGCCGCTCCCGGCCACCACAGCCTCAACCTGCTGGGCTCCGGCGATCCTTCCTGGGCTCAAGCAATTCTCCCGCCTCAGCCTCCCAAAATGCTGGGATTACAGGTATGAGTCAATGCACCCAGGTGGAAGATTTGTTCTTAACACAGATCTTAGCCGCCTCAGCATACAATTATTTTTCTTTCCTTAAGTTGATAACATTCACCTTCTCACTTATCGGAAGTATTTATGGCTTCTCTTTGGCATATCTAAATTGCCTGTGCTTTGGGGCCATTATGAAGTAAAATAAAGGTGATTTGAACACAAGCACTTGTGATATCACGACAGTCAATCTGATAAGTGAAATGGCTACTTATTGACTAATGAGAACATAGACAGTGTGGGTGGTACTGGACAAAGAGATGATTCACATCCCAGGCGGCGGGATGGAGCAGGGCAAGGTAGGATAGCATTCAATTTCATCATGCTACTCACAATGGCATGCAATTTAAAACTTATGAATATTTCTGGAATTTTCCATTTAAGGTTTTGAACCATGGTTGACTGTGAGTAACTAAAACTTCAGAGAGCAAGACCACAGATAAGAGGGGACTACTGTAAGTAGTATCTGTGTTAGGACATTTTCTGTTTCTGCCAGGATAGACTACTCAGGTAAATGGTGGCAGGAAATAGATTGTGAAGTCCTGAAGAGTTCATCCTACCTCGACACGAGTCACTATCCATCTGTCACAGATGCCTTTATTATTTTATTAAATAGGAGTCAAATGGTGGGGATAGATTTTTTTTTGTCTTTGTTGTTGTGCTACTAAAATAACTTATTCTACAAATGTTTCCTAAATGTTAGTCAGACAAATACCACCTTCATGCTAGTTTTTATCTATCTGCATACTACCTGCACTATTATTCAATATTTTTATTTAAGTAGATTTAATTTTTATTACTTCAATACATTAATTCAAATAGGAAATTTCATATTAGCCTGAAAAACAGACAGCTATCTATAAATCTGTGAAATAATGGTTTTGATGTTCTGGTTATATATATATTTTTATACACGAGTATTACTACCAAATTAAAAAAAAATTCATGTACTTACTACTTGAATAACCTGGTGTTATATGTTATGTAATTTGGGAAAACTTGGCTTAAGATTTCCAATAAACCTTCTGGTTTCCACTAAGTCATTTTACCTGTAGTCATAGCATGATTTTCTATTTTATAAAAGCACAAATGACAGAAAACAATGTGTCCAGAAAAGTGTCCCAGAAATAAACATCAAAATTTGTAAGAGATTCACTAACTATAAAAATAATAATACTATTCATTTTAGTGGAGCTTATATATTACCTTTAGCAAAAAAACTCTTTTCACTTATCAATTAACATTTTATTATTTCAGAATACATCTTCTGTTGAAGGGAAATTTAAGTGACATTCATCTAAGCAACATTACATTTACTCTTAGATCACTTTTTAAAAAATCTTTAGGTGATTGTGAAAGTGGTTTCTGTGAAAACGGAACAAAAAAGACAATTGCAATATATTATTACTATGATAGATAACAAAGACTCTTTGCTTGACAGAACTTTAGTCAGGCTCCTAAACCTTAGGTCTATCTTTGCATTTCCTTATAAAATCCCATTTTAGCAAGAACTCTAAGTTAGTTTAGTAAGAACCCCCACCTCCACTCTTAAAATCTGATTAACTCCAATATCTGATTAGGTTCCTCATCCTCCACCACCCTCCAGGTAATATCTGATGACCCTAATCTGTCTTCAGCAGGAATCATGTCATATTGGTTTAACCATAATCCTCCTTACCCCTGATATTACTTCTTAGTAATTTTCCATCCACTGATTCTCACCCAGCTTCTTGACTATAAATCCCCAGTTGCCCATGCTACATTCAAAGTTGAGGACCCAACCTCTCTCCTCTACTGCAAAATCCCATTGAGTGATCTCTATACCAATTGCAGTGGTCCTGAAAGTCTGCCTTACCATGCTTTAACAGGAATAATTGAATAATTTTTTCTTTAACATAGATGTCCCCAATATTTGTTATTAAAGATAGGGACTTATACAGGGAAAGAAGTAGACAATTCCATATTCTTTTGGGTAGTTCACAGCCAAAGGCAGCATAAGTGTTAACATTAATACTCTCCTCCTCCTACCCTCTGTTGAAGAACAGAACACTGTGCAATAACATAATCTCAGACAGAGCAAGACCTTGGGTAGAACAGTCAGAAAACATCAACAAAAGAATACAGTTGTAACAGGCCAGAGACACAAAGATCTCATTCAAAGCACTATGACTGGTTGCCTTGTAATGCAGAAGAAAAGAGAAAATGCCTTCAAATTTTGAGTATAATAATCATGTTATTAAACCAGTGATACTAAAAAATAAAATACCAAAGGCATTCCCATTGGCTTTGTTGAGTAATTTATCGCAGATTTACACTCTGCTGTAAGTTACTCAACAAAGAGTAAGAATTTAATTTTAATTATCTTAGAAAAAAAGATATCTAAAACCAAAACCCACTGTTGCCTTACTAAAATCTGGTGTGGCCATGTGCTCTTTGAACTATGGACATTGCCATGTTCCTAAGCTTTGGCCTCCTCCCCTCCCTTGAAGAAGTGAACTCCTCTCTCTCTCTCTTTCTCCTTGATCCCTAATTTACTTTATAAGTAAACTATATTTAAAAACAAACAAACAAACAAAAAACCACCTGTTTTGAAATTATCAGAGAGCCTCCCAAGCAGCAAGGACTTGAGGGACTAAGATCCCAGAGAAAATGGAAGGTCAATGAAATTAGCTCAATAGTGTTCAAGTTGCCTTCCACCTTGGGACACTTGCCAATTCAGTTTAGAGACCAAACAGAGAAAAGCTGCCATGTAGTGGAGAAACCAATAGATTTTATTGGATCGGGAAGACAATAACCAGATATCAGGGTTACCAAAGCAGCCAGGGCTTTGAAGACCAAGTTTCATATCAAACAAGAGGTTCAGAAAAGTGAATCCATCACTTGGCAATCTCTTTTTGAGGCATTTGCCAAATTTTTAACTTGCAGAGAGCAAGAAACCTTGAAGTCAAATGCAAAACAAAATGAATTTTCAGCAACCTCATCAACTGAAGTGACAAAAATTGATGTTTAGAACATACTAAGAAGAGTCTCTAATTAAACCCCAAGATATATTTTTTTGGAGACTATACCCTAGGTATAGTGAAGAACCAGTGGTAGATCAGCAAAATAGAACTACAATCACACCTCAAGAAAGTTTAGTTCTAATTGGACTGAGGGGACCTGTTGTACTCTAGTTGTCTATTTGAGAATAAGTTGAATCCTACCTGAAGGAAAGCATCTTCACCCCACAGTTCTGTAATATTTTATTGACAGTGTCCAGTATTCAATCGAATTTACCAGACATTTTAAGAAACAGAACCAAAGAAGGTGAGAAGAGGAGAAACAGACAATAGAAAAAGAACCACAGGTGACCCCCATATGCATTTATCACACAAGGACTGTAAAAATAACTATGATTAATAATTTAATAGTATAAGCTTTAAGCATTTAAGTATATGCACAAGAAAATAGATAATAAGATGGATAATTTAAATAAATAACTTAAATTTATTACAAAGCAACAAAATAATGGGGAGGAATATGGAGCATTCAGAATGATGGAGTAAGGACCTCTGAAAATCTGCCCCACCGTAAGAGCAATGAGAACACTGGCAAAAACTGTCACAATCAACGTTTTCAGAACTTTGGAACTTAAATAATGGCTTTCAACAATTCAAGAGTGTTTATGCACCTTGGAATGGATTAAAAGGACTGAATCTTGCTAAGAACAGTGACTTTTTACTTGTCCTAATTCCTTCCCATCTCCTGTGCTCTACAAGAGGCTTGAAAATCAAGTGCTTTGCAACTAAGGTATCTGTAAAACGCAGCAGCCTGGCAGCCACTGGATGGGGGAGAACAGATGTGAAGCTCCCCAAAAACCATGTCTCTAGAGAACTGGCATTATTTAACATGTTTGGAAGCTCACTAAAATACTCTATCTCAGGGCTTGTCTTTATTTAGCCTGACTGAGATAAGTCTTACTCTGTATGAACAATCTCATTCCCGTGGCATTAGTCATAATCAGTTAACTAATTGTTTAATATTGCAACTGCCTGAGGTGGCATTAACAATTGAAGCTAACACAAGGCTAACAAACAATTTTTTAAAAAAAATTGAGAAACAGGATGTTTGTAGGGAGCTTTGCAAAACTCCAAAGTAGTCATGACAATCTGAAAGGCCGCATACATATGCAGAGCTGTACTCATACCTAAGAAAAAAAGGAGAAAATTCTAATCTATGACTTCTAGCTGACCTTGAGGCCCTGCATGAGAAAAAGATGAAGGCTAAGGTAAAGTTGTAAACTGCCTACTGGAGCATTGAAGACATGCCCCAAGACAAACACAGAACCTGTTGGCAAGTGCTTGGAGATGTATGGGTTAAAGGCATCTAAGGAGAGTCTCTGTTCAATAATTAGTGGACCATTAAACTAACAAAGCAGAGACATATACAACAAAGAATACAGACTCTATAGAATTAGTCCAAGAAAGTGCCTTAAAAAAAAACATACAGCAGCAATGCCAATGAAAACAAAAACAACACACAGCAATAACAAAAACTCTGAGGAGGAAGATAAGCTATAAAATTATATTACTTAAGATGTACAGTATCCAACAAAAATTATGACACACACATAAAACTATGGCCCATCTACAGGACAAAAACAGTTAACTGAAATTATTACTGAAGAAGTCTCACCATTAAACTTACTGTATAGATTTTAAGTCAACTATCATAAATATGTTTAAAGAACTGAGGACAGTCATGTTTAAATAACTAAGGGAAAGTATGAAAATAATACCTCACTGGACAGAGAGCATCATTAAAAATACTAGGAAATTATAAAGAACTAAGTAGAAATTATGGATTTGAAAAGTATAATAATTGAAATTAAAAAATTAATGAGAAGGGCTCAGCAACAGATTGGAAGTGGTAGAAGAAATAATCACTAAACAAGCAGATCAACTGAGATTAATTCAAGTTGAGTAATAGAAAGAAAAAAAGAATGAAGGAAAATGAACAAAACCTCAGAGAAATGTGGGACAC
Organism: Carlito syrichta; assembly: GCF_000164805.1. Lineage (NCBI taxonomy): Eukaryota > Metazoa > Chordata > Mammalia > Primates > Tarsiidae > Carlito > Carlito syrichta. The sequence continues at coordinate 256,829 of NW_007248589.1, forward strand.
TATCAAGTGTACTAACATATATAAAATGGGAGTCTTAGAGGGAGGAAAGAGAAAAAGTGGGAAGAAATAATATTTGAAAAAACAATCATCAAAAAATTTCCGGCTGGGTGCAGTGGATCACATCTGTAACTCCACCATTTTGGGAGCCTGGGCAATTTGGTGAGACCTCATCTCTATAATAGATCAAGAAAAATTAGCCTGGTGTGATGGTACAAGCCTGTAGTTTCTGCTACTTGGAAGGCTGAAGCAGAAGGATCACCTAAGTCCAGCAGCTTGAGTTTGCAGTGGCCATGAGCATGCTACTGCATTCCAGCCTGGGTGACAGAGTGAGACTCTGACACACACATACAAAAAAACTTTCCAAGCTGGGCTCGGTGGCTCAGCCTGTAATCCTGTGCCTTTGGGAGGCTGAGGTGAGTGGATTGCCTGAGCCCATAGGTTTGGGACCCACCTGGGCAGGCGAGACCTCATCTCTACAATAAATCAAAAAATTAGCCGGGCCTGGTAGCACGTACCCGTAATTCCGGCTACTCAGAAGGCTGAGGTGGAAGGATCGCCAGAGCCCAGCAGGTCGAGGCTGCAGTGGCCAGGAGCGGCCACTGCACTCCAGTCTGGGCGACAGAGTGAGACTCCAACTCAAAAAAAAAAAAATCAACTTTCCAAATTTGATGGAAAAATATTAATCTACACATTCAAGAAAGTCAAAGAACTCCAACCAGGATAAATTCAAGGAGTCATTCCTAGAAAAACCACATTTAACTGTTGCAAGACAAAGACAAGGAGAGAACCTTGAAAGCAAGATAAAAGTGACTCCTCATATACAAGGGATCCTTAATAAGATTAACAGCTGACTCCTCATCAGAAACAATGAAGGCCAGAAGGCAGTGAGATGACATTCAAAAGTGAAACAGACCAAGAATTCTATATGCAAGAAGACTACCCTTCAAAAACAAAGGAGAACTTAAAGCATTCCCAGATAAATAAAAATGGAATTCAGCACTGCTAAAGGGAGTTCTTCAGGTAGAAAGGAAAGAACACTAGATAGTAACTCAAATATATATGAAGAAATAAAAGGCACTAAATAAAGGTAATTGCATAGGTAAATATAAAAAACAGAAAAAAGTGTATTTTTGATTCTCTTTTCTTCTTCTAAATGATTTAAAAGACAACTAACTGCATAAAGTAATAATTATAAAACTGTGCTGACAGGCTTATAATGCAAAAATATGTCATGTGCATGATAATAGTACAAAGATGGAAGGAAGCAAAGTTTGTTAATATTAATATGAACTAGATTGCTTTAAGTTAAGATACTAATTGTTATCTTTATGGCAATGACTATGAAAATAACTTAAAATATATGTAGTAAAAATTAACAAGAAGGGATTAAAATGGTATATTAAAACATATTTATTCAACATAAAACATTTGGTAATGAAAGAATAACAGAACAACAAAAAAGACATATAGAAAAAATGACAAAATGCAAATGCAAAATCTGCCTTATTAGACATTATATAAAATATATATGAATTTAATACTGTGATCAAGCACCAGGGATTGGTAGACTGCATTGAAAAATGATCTAATTATATACCATCTCCAATAGACACACACTTTATTTTTTATTTTTATTTATTTTCCACTTTTTAAAATTATTATAAAGATGTGAGGTACTATTCAGGGTTAGGTATACAAACGTTGATTGTGCAGGTACCCTTATTGATGAGGTATGCCCCTCCCTCCCCTAGCAGTTTCCCTCAACTGCCAATCCTACCCCCTCTTCCCTGACAGTTTCTCCCTACTGCCAATCCCTTTCTTATAGTAATATAATTGTTCAAGGTCCACTTATGAGTGAGAACATATGGTACTCTCAATAGGCACACTTTAGATTCAAATACACAAATAAGTTGAAAGTGAAAGGTTGGAAAAACATACAACATTTATGCAGTTCCCAAAAGAGAACTAGAGTGGCTAAAATAATATAAGACAAAATAGTCAGGAGATGCCACCTCATATCATTCAGATGACTATAATAAAAAAGAAAAAATTACAAGTGTTGGCAAGGATATGGAGAAACTGGAACCCTAATATACTGATCATGGGGATGTAAAATGGTATAGCAACTTTAGAAAATAGTCTGGCAATTATTAAATGGTTAAATAGGGTTACCATATAATCCAACAATTCCACTCCCTGATGTATACCGTAAATAAACGAAAACATATATACACAAAACCTTGTAAATAAACCACACAGCATCATTACTTATTATAGCCCAAAGTAGAAACAACCCAAATGTTCATCAACTGATAAATAGATAAACCTTGAAAACCTTATGATTAATGAAAGAAGCCAGATACAAAGGATTACATACTGTGTTATTCCATTTATATGAAAGGTGTAGAATAACCAAATTCATATAGACAGAAAGTAGATCAGTAGTTATCTAGAGATGGGCACGGAAGAAAAAAGATGAGGAGAGGAAAATGGGAAAGACAGTTCATGGCTATGGGGCTTCTTTGGAGGTGATTAAAATGTTCTGTAATTAGATTGTGATAATCATTGCACAACTTCACGAATACATTAAAAACCACTGAATTATGCACTTCAAAAGAGTGGTGTGTGAATTCTATGCCAATAAAGTTATTATTTTAAAATATTAACAAATGAAAATTCTCGAATTGAAAATCAGAATTATTGAATTGCATACAGTGCTCATATTTAAGTCACTCTCATTTTACTCCATAAGGGTCTCAAAGTGCAAGAGTATGGATGCTAGCAATTCAGATATGCCAAAGAGAAGTTGCAAAGTGCTTTCTTTAAGTGAGAATATGAACATTGAGGCAGAATATGGATTGTCAAATTCTTCAGAGTCCATCTCACCTTGATGTAAGTCACTATCCATCTGTCATAGATAACTTCAGATAACTTTGTTATTTTATTAAATAGGAGCTAAATGGTGGGGGTAGATTTTTTGTTGTGTTTTGTTTTTTTATTTGGTTATTGTTCTACCAGAATGACTTATTCTACAAATGTTTCCCAAACTTTAGTCACATGAAAATGCCACTTTCATTATATTTTTATCATTAATACAGAATCCAATGTCCTGTCCCTCAAGTTATAAATAATCTAGTTGTGTGACTGACCAATGCAGAAGATTGAAACAGGACCCCTACCTATCACCACAAAAATAAACCTAAACATAAACCCTCAAATTATAAGAATCTTAGAAAACGCAAGAGACACCCTTACAGAAATTGGAGTAGGCAATCAATTCCTTATTAAAACTCCAGGTGTCCATGCCATAAGAGATAAGATAGACAAGTGGGATCTTATTAAACTGAAAAGCTTCCGCAAAGCAAAAGAAATCATTAAGAGAGTGAGGAGACAGCCCACAGAATGGAAAAAAATATTTGCCAACTACATATCTGACAAAGACCTAACATTCAGGATCTACAAGGAACTCAAACGTGCTGAAAGGAAAAAAAAACAGCCCCATTAAAAAGTGGGCAAAAGATATAAATAGACACTTCTCAAAAGAAAACATGTGGGGATCCAACAGACACATGAAAAAGTGTTCAGCCTCACCAATCATCAGAGAAATGCAAATCATAACCATATTGAGATACCACCTTTTCCCAGTAAGAATGGCCATCATTAATAAAACAAACAACAACAGATGCTGGTGAGGATGCGGAGGAAAGGGAATGCTTCTGCACTGATGGTGGGAATGCAAACTAGTTCAACCTCTATGGAAAACAGTGTGGTGATTTCTAAAAGAACTAGAAATTGACCTTCCATATGACCCAGCAATCCCCCTACTGGGAATATACCCGGAGGAACTCAAATTATTCTACAAAAAAGATACCTGCACACGCATGTTTATTGCAGCATTATTCACAATGGCAGAAACATGGAACCAACTGTTCTGCTCATCATCAAACCTGGACTGGATAAAATAAATGTTACGTAGCCATAAAGAAGGACAAACATATGAACTTCACAGCAACTTGGATGGATTGAGAGTCAATAATGCTCAGTGACTTATCACAGAAACAAAGAACAAAGTACCACATGTTCTCACTCATAAGTGAACCCTGAACATTTACCATAATACTATAAGAAAGGGATGGGAGGGGTGGACACAACATCTGTAAGGATACCTGATCTCAAACCAGGCAAAGTGGGGACTAAAGGGAGGCCCGAACTTGACCTGTACGGTGTTCACTCATATACCTAATCCTGTGTGTACCACACGTCTTTAAAATAAAAAAATAAATCCAACCGTGAAGATAAGATAGATATAAACATAGAAAGATTAAGTACCTATAACTAGACTGGCATGATGTAGGGTTCCCAAGATCCCCCTGCTATTTCTCTTGTCCTGATAGAGAAACACTGAGTGGCCTGACCCCTCTGGGATTGGTCCAGCTACATGGTTCATACATTTTTTTCTGGAGGTTTGAATCCAAGCCAGAGCCTTGAACATTACCACATGCTGATGAAGGTGTTTAGGTTGTTGCCCAGAATACGGAAAGAAACTAGCCCTGGCCGTAACAAATCTCTTAAATTCTCACATAAAACTTTATACCTTGACTCATTTGTTACAGACATACCTAGTCTCTGTTGTGAGGATGCTGCAACCCATTCTGTAAGTAAAGTTTCCCTAATAAATGCTTTGGACTGATCACACTGGCGTATAGTACTTCTTTCTTTGGAATCCCAATTGACTCCTTCTCTGGATGGTTTGGGGCACTCCCTTGTGGGAACACTCTTGCTGCCACTTTTGGGACAATTTCGGTTGCAGCTTCATATGGAAGTAATTGAGGAAGCAGCAACAGCCACTGCTACTAAAAAAGAAAGCCAAGGAAGAGGAGGTCGTGAACACAAGGTAAGGAAGGGAAGGGACATGTTGAGTTCCTGCTTCCTAGAAGCACTCTGAGAGTGGCTTTAATATAATATCATCAGAATTACTGTTACTCTTCTAAGTCCTCTCTGTTAGATCTTCTTCTTCTCTTTGACCTCTTCAGTTTGGAGTGCCCCAAGCTCAGCACTTGGTCCACTTCTGAGTCTACATACACTCCCCTAGAGATATCACCCATTGCAAGGTTTTAAATTCTATCCATAAGCCAACAACTCCCAGTTTAGACATCTTTCCTGAACATCAGATTGTCTCCTCAACATCCCTACTTGATACTATCAGGTATATCAAATCTAACATGTTTAAAACTGAACTCCTGATCATTCCAACAAACCTATCCACTCAATTATTTCTACTTCATTGTCAACAACTCTATGCTCCAGTTCCTCTTTTTCTCTTACTCTTATCTAATCCATCATGAAATTCTGTGGTTCCACTTTCAAAATATATCCAGAATTTGATCACTTATCACCACTTCCATTGCTACTGCACAGTCTAATCTACTGTCCACCATCTTTAGTCAAATTCACCATCACTGTTCATCTGGATTAACTGCAGCATCCTCACAACAGGGCTGTTTGACTTCACTCTTGCTTCATTTGCACCCCAGTCTTTTCTCAGCACAATAGCCAGAGCAATCCTAATAAAATCAGGTCAGATTGCTTCTCTCCTAAGCTCAGTACTCTCTAGTATCTTCCCATTTGAGGTAGAGCAAGATCCAAAGACCTGATTAATTGTAAGGGCCTCTGTGATCTGGCCTACCATTATTTCTATGACTCATTTGCTAGTACTCTCTTCCTACCTCCCTCTGCTTCAGCTAAACTAGCCTGTTCCTAAGACATATTAAACATGCTTCTACTTACAGGGCTTTGTGCTGACTGTTTCCTCTACATAGAACACGTCTTTCCAGACATACCCTTGGCAAGTTACCTTGACTCTTTCAAGTTTACCTTCTCGATGAGTCCTATCATGACTCCCCTATTTAGATTAGTTAATTCCACCCACATCCTCCTCTCAATTCCTGAGTTCCTTTGTCTGCCCCATTTTTTTTTATTGCAGTTTGTGCATCTTTCACAGAAAATGCATCCCCTTACTGCCTACAACTCAAGGGGACTGTTCCTTCTGTTTTCATCCTAAGGATGCTGTGAATCATATTTCACAGATGAGTCTTCCATCTTTGTTTTAGCTACCAGAAAGTGTGGAGTCAAACTTGTATGCCTTCTCCCTTGTCTGTCAGCACATTTTGTATACTAGACCTCAGCCGTGGCTCCAGTTTTGATATTTTTAAATTCTTTTTCCCACTTCTTTTGTCTCTTTCTCTTAGATTTTTAAGTGTACTTTTAATTACGTTATATCTGCATGTCTTTGTAAGCCCTTTAGATCCTTTTTGCAGCAATATCCATAAGCACTGCAATAAACAGAAGGAATGGTTTTCAATGTACATATTGAATTATCCTCTGTGTGTACAATCACACGTGTGTTCATTCTAGACACAAGACATACGTTTGCACATTTCAAAAAGCAGTCAGCAATCCCTAGAATGCTATTTTTGAAGGTTTCCTTAGGAAACAGCACCATGTGGCATAACTCACCTACCCCAGCAGTGTGATCTCCCTTTGGTCCTGTGTAGGAAGTGGGGGTTTCTCCTCTACCCCGGTGCCAGCTGCTCCGGTTTCTTTTCTCCTGAGTAAATGCACATTCATCTTGTTCGAAAGTACACTCTCCAGGTGGAGGTGGAAGTCTCGCTACAAGAAAATGGCAGGTGTTGAAATTGCTGAGACACATTCAGTGAATCTGTGTTACCAGCAGCCCCTCTGTGTGCATGAGTGTTGTCTGGCCATGCTCCATGCAATGGAGAGGTGGCCCCTGTCAGTGGTTCACCTACACAGAGCCCTGGCTTCCAGCTAGAGGGTGCGCTTCACCATGGGTCCTGTCACAGAGGCAGAGAATAACCAGAAATTTACATCTAGGTGGGGTGCAGTGGTTCATGTCTGTAATCCCCAAACTTTGCGAGGCCAAGGTGGGAGGATTGCTTCAGCCCAGGAGTTTGAGACCAGCCTGGGCAACATAGTGAGACCTCATCTCTTCAAAAACGACAACAACAAAAATAAACCTGGTGTGGTGATGCATGCTGGTGGTCCTAGCTACTCGGGGGACTGAGGCAGAGGTGGTCACCTGAGACTAGGAAGTTGAAGCTGGGGTGCTACTGTACTCCAGTCTGGGTGACAGAGTAAGAACCCTGACTCAAAAAAAAAGAAAAGAAAAGAAAAGAAAAGCAGGAAAGAAAGAAAAGAAATCTCAATCTAAAATATTGGAATACTTGAAGAAAGGAAATTTTTCTCTGACTTGTGAATTTATTTGTGCAAATTAGCTCTGAAAATTGGAAGAAGATTTCATTTGTGAAAATATGGCAGATAATAAAACTGCATAGTGCAAGAACTTTCTTCAGAAACCCAGGATGAGTACAGGGTGTGCTCATAACAACTCTATAGTTGCTTTGGAGAAGGGTGAGAATATGAACAAGCTCAATGTACTTCTGCAGGCATAGCTGTTGGAGCAAATGACTTCATTTCTTTGAGCTCAGTATTCTTATCTGTAATGTGGGAATACTAAGGGTACTCCCCTCATGGGTTTGCGAGGCTTAAATGAAATGGTGTAGGAAAAGTGAACATTTCTAACATGAAGTTCTTAATAATTATTAGTTAAGCTGGCTCGGTGGCTCAGCCTATAATCCCGCACTTTGGGAGGCTGAGATGAGTGGATTGTCTAAGCCCACGGGTTCGAGACCCGCCTGGGCAACTTGGCGAGACCTCATCTCTACAATAAATTTAAAAAAAAAAAAATTAGCCAGGCGTGGTAGCACATGCCTTTAGTTCCAGTTACTTGGAAGGCTGAGGCGGAAGGATCGCCGGAGCCCAGCAGGACGAGGCTGAGGTGGCCGGAGGTGGCCACTGCACTCCAGTCTGGGTGACAGAGTGAGACTCCAACTCAAAAAAAAAAAAAATTATTAGTCAAATAAATAGTAGAATTTGCCATTTTGCGAAGCTTTATTTTGAACTTTATTTTGCTTTTCAAAATCAAATGTGTTTTTGAATGTTATTTTCAGTAGCTTTAATAATTACTATAATCAGAATGGTGCAACCTCCCGACTTACTGGGGCCTTCTCCCTTGGCTAAACATAGTTGTACCTCCCTACATCTAGATTCTTAGCATATTTGTCTAATAAATAGTCTGTCTTAAAATTTTTTTTACTCCTTTTCTTTTTCAAAAGCAAGTTAGAATATTAGTAAATAGCCTGTCTTTTATGTCTCTCGTGTGACCGCTATTTAACTTCATTTTATTTTAGGTCCAAGCAGTAGCTAAGGAGGCCTCATTCTCTTTACTGTGCCTTGAATGTAGAGATTTTTAAAATCTGTGTTGTCCTTGCAGCGCCTGACACATCAAAGGACTAAAAACAAATTGTCTTTTAGTTAAATAAACATGGAGACTGTTCTCCCGTGTCAGATTGATACCACAATTTGCCTGTGTGTCAAAGAAATAGACACCCCATGATTTAGGATGCAATGGTAATTAGTGGAAGTAGACTAATGACCGGAGGTGAAGTGCACACTATTTCCTCATTAGATGTAATGTCCAACACATAGCTTGCTAGCATGGTTTTATTTTGTCACTTTCATCAATGTTTGGTCTATTGTTCCACGGTAATTTAATTTACTTAGAAAATATTTATTTTATTGAAAGTTTAAAATTAGGCCGGGCTTGGTAGCTCAGCCTGTAATCCTAGAGCTTTGGAAGGCCGAGGTGAGTGGATTGCCTGAGCCCGCGGATTCGAGACCCGCCTGGGCAACTTGGTGAGACCTCATCTCTACAATAAATCAAAGAAACTAGCCAGGTGTATAGTTCCAGCTACTTGGAAGGCTGAGGCAGAAGGATCGCCAGAGCCCAGCAGGGTGAGGCTGCAGTGGCCGGGAGTGGCCACTGTACTCTAGTCTGGGTAACAGAGTGAGATTCCAACTCAAAAAAAAAAAATTATATGATTAGCAAGTATCTGTGAAATAAGAATTTCATCAATATTGTTTGAAAATCTGCATTTAAGCCGGGTTCGGTGGCTCAGCCTGAATCCTAGCGCTTTGGGAAGCTGAGGTGAGTGGATTGCCTGAGCCTGCGGGTTCGAGACTCGCTTGGGCAACTTGGCGAGCCCTCATCTCTATAATAAAATCAGAAAAATTAGCCGGGCATGGTAGCACATGCCTGTAGTTCCAGCTACTTGGAAGGTTGAGGCAGAAGGATCGCTGGAGTCCAGCAGGTTGAGGCTGCGGTGGCCGGGAGCGTGCCACTGCACTCCAGTCTGGGTGACAGAGTGAGACTCCAACTCAAAAAAAAAAGAAAAAAGAAAATCTGCATTTATATGAGACAATAATAGTAATAATTATAGAAGATATTTTTATTTTGTTTCATTTATGTATCTAGTTTTGAGTTGGGGATATCTGTTGCCCAGGTTGGAATGCAGTGGGTACAATCATGGCTTATCAATGCCTCGACTTCCTGGGCCAGTTGATCCTTCCATCTCAGTCTCCTGAGTAGCTGGGACTATAGGTATGTCCCAACATGCTGAGTTATTTTTTTATTTTTGTAGAGATGAGGTCTCACTATATTGCCCAGGCTAGTCTCGAACTCATGGGCTCAAGCAATCCTCCCATGTTGGCCTTCCAAAGTGCTGGGATTACAGGCATGAGCCACTGTACTCAGCCAGTATTTGTTTTTAAAGCACTGTTTTGTGCCATGTCTTAGGCTAAGAAGTATGTATGTATTATTCCCAACATTCAAGTGAGGATAAAAGGATTAAGTAACTAACTCCTTATGATGAGGATAAAGGGATTAAGTCACATGTACAAAGACATATATTACATTTGGGTCATCAATTTTACATTCCAAAGCCTACTACATAGCTCTGCAGAAGACATTTTTGTCAAAAAAAAGCAAAGGATGAAATAGCACAGATTAAATGTCTGTGTCCTTTAGAGAAACAGGAAAAGAATGAACGGGCCAGGGAGACAAAGAGAGCTGAAATGATGCCTTCTTACCTAGAGACCAGCAGCTTCCCAATTGTATTGTAATGTCATCCAGGGCTACCAGCCCACAGTCCCAAAAACTTTTGCATAGGCTCATGAAAACCACCTGCAATTCATAAAAAGAAAGCTGTGAATTCTGTTCACTGAGAACTGGAAACGCTCAGCAACCTGGGATGTACTTAGCACAGCAGGCATGCGTAAGCAAACTCATATAAATACCTCTACATTGCCGGTATGAATAACAGACTACAGCGGCATGAAGAATGGCTGTCATTTACATATGGAATCACTGTCATCATTTTTCTGAGCAGAGTCAATCTCATAATAATGTATTGTGCACATTCATGCTGAAATTAGTGGCAATCTTTAAAGAACAGACAGTCATAGCAAGGAAGGTAAACGGTTAACTGGGTGACAGAGAAAAGCTTGTCAGGTTTTAAATATTTTCCCCAGATAATCCACGAAGTGCATATAGAGTTGATAGTTTTCTAAGCATTCTTCAAACATTTTCAGTACAAACATTATTGATTTTTTGGAAATGACTTTCTGGCAAGATGCCTCATTCACATTGTGAACCAAATCCTATAGACTTGCCATCTGGAGACTCTCAAGTTTCATTTCCAAAAACAAAGATATGTGTTCGCAGTTGGCATCACGAATAAAAGTCCTAAATGCAGTTATTTTATCAGTCCAAACATTTTTATTGCTGCATGTGTAGGAAAAACAAATCCATACCATACATTATTAAATTTATTGTGCTAGAGAAAGATCTTGGATTTCTTTTATGTCCATTAGGCCAATTTTAAAGGCTACTTTTCATACAGAGGACGAGCAAAGAGAACCATTTAACTCCATTTTTAAGTATCATAAGCTCATATAGTCTATGTTTAATCCCTCAGTTTCAAATCTTAATTCAAACAAAGACAAAGGATAATAAAGCAGAAGTTAAACCTTCTATATGAATAATAACATTTGATTTTTTTTTAGGTTCTAGTATTCAGAATGTTATGTCTTAAACTTATTTGTATTATCAGCAGGGTCTTTCTGCTCCTTGATAATCAGATTTGTTAGAAAGTAGAATTATTTTAAGCAATATTTTAAAATCATCTGACAGTTTAACGGTATGGTAAAATATAAAATGTCTTACCAAGATCTTCAGAATAATTACTAATCATAAAATGTGTTGTTTATTTGTACTATATTCATATTGCTTTCTATTTTAAAAAGGATAGCTTGTATATATAACTATGTTAATATATAACTATGTATATTTACAAAGAACAAAACAAAACAGGGTATGGTTTTTTGTTTGTTTGTTTTCTTGTATACTTCTGTTAATTTTCCCAGCTTTGTAGACTCTAGAGATTATTTGAACATGTAAAATATTTTACTTACAGGGTTTAGGACTGGAAACTTATACCTCTGTTTGCAAAGCAAAAGGTCTGTGTTATCAGTCCTGAGGGTAGTTATATTATATTAGCAATTTTTATTGTCATATGAAAAGGACTATTAATCTGTCTCATAATTTGTTTAATTAATTGTGATGCAGAGAGAAACTTTTGGCTTTCTTTTCTCTTGGCACCTTTAAGGTGCCTTTTTCACAAGTATCGTGAAAAAGTATTTTTTCAATGTGGTAATGAAATGATTCACCATGTATATCATTATCTGTATAAAACTCAAACATTTGGCATGGCAATATAGTTTAAAGAGAAATATTACATACTTTCACATATTTACTATAGTATTATTTTACAATGACCTTAAAACCAAATAAGCAAGCAGGCAAACAAATAAACGCCTCAAATTTTAAAAATAGAGAAACTAAATAAATTATAGAACAATAATTTTTTATTTTATTTTTTTTTTTTGCGTTGGAGTCTCACTCTGTTACCCAGACTGGAGTGCAGTGGCTGCTCCCGGCCACCGCAGCCTCGCCTGCGGGGCTCCGGCAATCCTTCCGCCTCAGCCTTCCAAGTAGCCAGAACTACAGGTGTGCGCTACCACACCCAGCTAGTTTTTTATTTATTGTAGAGATGAGGTCTTGCTACCCAGGCGGGTCTCGAACCCACAGGCTCAGGCAATCCACTCATCTCAGCCTCCCAAAGGCGCGGGATTACAGGCTGAACCACCCAGCCCGGCTTAGAACAATAATTTAAGAAATGGCCCATCACTAGATCTGATAGCCTACGGACATTATTTAGTGGTATAAATATGTATTCTTCTCATTATGTTAAGAAAAAAAGCTATTTGGCCAGTCTTGGAGGCTCAGTCTGTAATCCCAGCACTTTGGAAGGCCAAGGCAAGTGGACTGCCTGAGCCTGCCGGTTCGAGATCTGCCCGGGCAACTTGGTGAGACCTCGTCTCTACAATAAATAAAAAATCAGCTAGGCATGGTAGTGCAGGCCTGTAGTTCCAGCTGCTTGGAAGGCTGAGGCGGAAGGATTGCCAGAGCCCAGCAGGTCGACACTGGGGTGGCCGTGAGTATGCCACTGTACCCTAGCCTGGGTGGCAGAGTGAGACTCTGACTCAAAAAAAGAAAAAGGTATTTAAAATAATAAGACAGTATCATATCTATTTTCATCTAAAAATATGAGAGGAGACCCTCTCAAAACAGAATTTATTTATAAAAAATTGTGTATTTGTTCTTAAATGTGTATTTGTTCTTAAACTTCAGTCACCTTCAAAGTACTCGTTGATGCAATACACCAAGATGATTTTTCCACTGCTCAAAACAGTTTTTGAACTTGCCAATTTTTATTTCTTTTCTTTTCTTTTCTTTTCTTTTTTGAGCTGGAGTCTCACTCTGTCACCCGGACTGGAGCGCAGTGGCCGCTCCCGGCCACCGCAGCCTCGACCTGCTGGGCTCCGGCGATCCTTCCGCCTCAGCCTTCCGAGTAGCCAGAACTACAGGCGCACCCTACCATGGCTAGTTTTTGATTTATTGTAGAGATGAGGTCTCGCCAAGTTGCCCGGGCGGGTCTCGAATCCCCGGGTTCAGACAATCCACTCACCTCAGCCTCCCAAAGCACTGGGATTACAGGTTGAGCCACGGAGCCCGGCCAATTTTTATTTCTTTTGTGCTTCTGCCATTTATTGTTTCACCTCTTCCACATGGGCAAAATGTTTCCCTTTGATGACTTTTTTCATCCCGGGAAACAAAAAAAAGTCTCTCGGGGTGAAATCAGGTGAATAGGGAGGGTGGTGCATGGGGCTCATGCTGTTATTGGTCAAAAACTGCTGAACACCCCACATGGTATGGGCAGGTGAATTGTCATGGTAGAAGAACCAGTGTCCTATCTGCCCCAGCTCGGGACATTTCTTCTGCAAATTATGACACAATCTTCTCAAAACTTCCAGATAAAAACTTTGGTTGACTGTTTGATCAGAGGAACAAATCCCAAATGTACCACAAGGACCTCGCCCTTGTAGTTAAAGAAAATTAGATTGACAGCGGCCTAGACAACATAGCAAGATCTTGTCTGTACAAAAAAACAAAAAACAAAAAATCTGGCAGGGCATGGGGCCTCAAAGTTTGTAGTATCAGCTACTTGAGAGGCTGAGGCTAGAGGATCACCTGAGCCCGGGAGTCCGAAGCTGTGGTGAGCTGTAATCATGCCACTGAATTCCAGCCTGAGAGACAGAGCAAGACACTGACTCAAAAAAAAGAAAAGAAAAGAAATGAAAAAAGGAAAAAGAAAAAGAAATCAGGATATCTACAATTAAGTTGTGGAGTAATGAGTTAGTCATTATTATTTTCCTAAATTGTCATTATCTGTTGTGGTAGCCACTAGGTGCATGTGTCTATTTAAATTAAAATCAAATACAATTAAAAATTCATTCAGTCACATTAGCCACACGTGAAAGTGCTCAAGAGTTACGTGTAGCTATTGGCTACCTGAATTGGACACATCAGATATGCAGCGTTTCTACATTACAGAACATACTATCGGAAGGACCCTTCTGGTTCCTTTTGCGTATCCCAGTTTGTGAACTGCCACAGTGGGCTGAATGAAATGGTAAAGATGTTTTGGACAACAGCAGGCCACTAGGTTGTTTCTATCTTAGAGCTTTGCCACACTTAGAACACTAGCCAGACCACGCCTTTGTTTGTTTGTTTGTTTTTTGAGTCAGAGTCTCACTCTGTTGTCCAGCTTGGGGTGCAGTGGCACACTCACTGCTACTTGCAGCTTTGACCTGCTGGGCTCAGGTGATCCTTCCACTTCAGCCTTTCAAGTAGCTGGAACTATAGGAACATGTCACAGGGCCTGTCTAACTTTTTAATTTATTGTAGAGATGAGGTCTCGCCAAATTGCTCAGGCTGATCTTGAACCCTTGTGCTCAAGCAATCCTCTCACCTCTGCCTCCCAAAGTGCTAGGATTATGGGTGTGAGTCACTGCTCCAGGCCAGACCACATGTTGTTCCCAAAGTCAGTCAACTACTGACTAGAATCAAACTATGGTCTCAAGTTTCAAATTTGTTTGTCAGTTGTCTGCCAGCATTCCAACACACAAAGGAAGCATGACAATTAGACCAGCTTGTTTGGCCTAACATGTTGCCTTTTCCACCTAACTACTAATATTGCTGAGAATGTCAGCTTCTATTTTGGGGCCGCCATTTTACATTTTGCAGGCTACTTGAGGCGGAGAGGTTATTTTAGGGTAGTTGGTGACTGGGCCTGGTTGAGGGAGGACAAAGGAAAAGCCAGACATCTTGTCCTGTTCCTAAGGACTCTCCCTCTGGGTCCAGTTAAGAATGTGACAAGAAGAGAATTAATCATGGTCTAAATGTTTGAGGGGATTAACCTCTTATGTATTTATAGATATATATATTTAAAAACAGTGTTTATTTCATTTTAGGCAGTATTTCAAAGCAAGTTGAACATCCGTAAGGATTGGAAAAAAATCTTGGACTGCTTGCATGTATATTAATATCTTTGTAAGAGGGGAAAAGATGAGGGACCATGTAAAATGATATTCCTTAGAAAGGTATTCCTAATTTTATGCAAATCTCTTAAAAGTTAGGGGCAAATTAAATTTGTTTAAATCAATCTGTCTCAGTGCAGGAAAGGTTTCAGTCCTTAAAATGTTTGTTTTGACGGAGCATATTAATTGCTGAGGACACCTACCTTGACTAACTTTGGAAACATAAATAGGCAGTGAATGGAGAGCTATAAAAACATATACGCAAATAATTAATTTTGAATACACTCAAGTAAGGATCAACAATATTATTAGCTTACTCTTTATTGTACTAAAAATAGACATTGCACATGTGCTTTCATCCATAACAGGGTATTTTCATCTCAGCACTATTGGTATTTTGGGCCAGATAATTCTTTGTTGTAGGGGACTGCCCTGTACATTGTGGGATGTTTAGCAGCAACCCTGGCCTCTACCCACTAGATGCCAGCATCACTTCCAAGTTGTGAAAATAAAAGATGTCTTCAGACATTGCCAAGTGTCCATGGAGGGGTAGGGTGGAGGGAACAAAATCTCCCCAGCTGAGAACCACCGGTCAAGAGTAGTAGAAAACTGTTGTGCCTGGCTTAGGCACTTTCAGATCTGTTATTTCAATTTTTGGATTCACTGTTGATTTCGAACTATTTATTTTCCCCACTCAAAATAAGAGTGTTATAAAAATGAGCAAGATTGAGTTAGTTTTCTCTAACTTAGGTGGTGGTTCCATCAAGCAACAAGATATCCTCAAGTCCTCAAAACAAAAGGTAAAGGAGCAGAAATGCAAGGCAGATGGATTAATACTCAAACTGAATAATCATGCCCTAGATTATCAGGGTTTTACTGTTCTAATTTCCTGCTTCAGAAAACTACAATTGTCAAAGGGTAATAGAATCTCCTCTTTGTTTGCATCTTTCTCCCTTTCAAAAAACGATGATCTACTCTCTAGAAACAACATAATGGCAGGCAATAGAACCTAAAAAGGAACTGAGCAAACTTTCCTAGTAGTATATAATTTTAACTCTCTTCTAAAGTTTTTTTGGGAGAAGGGGGAAGGTTGGTGAGAAGAGAGTCTGTATTGAAACCCAGTTTCAAAGCTGTGTTAGTCAAAGGGACCAGACTGGCCCCTGGCCTGTGAAAGTCCAGAAAGTACCCTGTTAAAGTACCCAGGAAAGAAGAAGGTAGAGAGACATATGTCAGGAATTCATTTTCTCAAACCAAATCAGATTAGGTTTTAAAAGAATTAGTGTGATTTCTTTTCTTTTCTTTTTTTTTGAGTTGTAGTCTCACTCTATCACCCAGACTGGAGTGCAGTGGCATGCTCCCAACCACCGCAGCCTCGGCCTGCTGGGCTCCGGCTATCCTTCCGCCTTGGCCTTCCAAGTAGCTGGAACTATAGGCGCGCACTACCATGCCCGGCTAATTTTTTTGATTTATTGTAGAGATGAGGTCTCGACAAGTTGCCCAAGCGGGTCTCGAACCCGCGGGCTCAGGCAATCCACTCACCTCAGCCTCCCAAAGCACGGGATTACAGCCTGAGCCACCGAGCCCGACTTGATTTATTTTCATTTTATGAGATGTCAGAGTTTAAGAGCTACCAAACGTAACGAGTAGGATTCTACCAGGGGAAAGAGGAAAGAAGATTTGTGGGGAGCTGCGGAATAGAATGAAATAAACTTTTGTGTGCAGTTAAAAATGATTGTATTAAAGAGCGAAACACTAGCTAAATTAAATGTTTTTTTTTTTTTCACTGCCTTTTAGAATGGTTTCCATGGCCTGCTTGACAGACATGGTGGGCCAGGTTGCTGAGTTAATCCACCATCTACTTTACCAATTGAATAGCCCATTTAGGCCTATAATTAGCATGTAAATGATAGCTTCCAGAAGTTGCCTTCTATCTTCGGAAAGAAACATTCCGATCCTGTGCCAAC
Source organism: Carlito syrichta (assembly GCF_000164805.1). Taxonomy (NCBI): domain Eukaryota; kingdom Metazoa; phylum Chordata; class Mammalia; order Primates; family Tarsiidae; genus Carlito; species Carlito syrichta. The sequence goes on from NW_007248589.1 coordinate 273,712, forward strand.
AATACCATCAAGTACCCATGTTCACAAAACGAACTCAGTTAAGTTCTTGTTATAAGTGGCAGACCTCAACAATTTACCAGACGGTTTGATTTTGAGTTAAATTTAACTTTTCTTCTGATGAGGTTTAAATCCTTTGAAATCATTTGCAAATTTGGACATGGCAACTTCAGAGTTGGTGGAATAATTATTCACAAAATTACTATAATCTGGTCAGTGAAATTCCAGAGCCCTTCATTAAAATGCTACTGACACAACTGTAAGATATACTATATAACACAATTGCATTTATTTAACTGTTTGACAATAAGTTGTCATAGAATGTAAAAATACAAAAACACATAGAGTCAAACAAAACAAAAATTTCAATACTGAGATACTTGGCAAAAAGGATGGAATTTTCACAAATCCCTAAAAATATGCTGTGCGAAGGCTTTATCTAGAAAAGTGAGTGTGAGACTTTAGCATTCCGAGGACCTAGCCATGTTTTGGGAAATTGCTGCTAATTTGTAACAGCATGTCTCCTACAGATACTATATTGGGTCTGCATCTCCCAGAATGACCATGTGTTTTTAAATAAGTCTTTAGCTGACCAGCACTTTTTTTTAAAGGATCCATCTGTTTTGTTTTTTCTTTTTTTTAAAGACCCATCTGATTTAATTCAAATTTTGGCTTTGACAAGCAACAAAGATTGAGTAGCTTCCAGCTTCTCCCAATGGGAAAGCCCTTCTGCTCCTAGGAGCCTTCAGGTCTGGGGTGGGGGTTACACTGTGATAGAGTACAGACCTATGGCCTGATTTTTTTCATTGCTACTTGGGAGGTAAACATTTAAATCTCTTCACTCATAGGTTTCAGAAATCTGTATTATTTTTGGATCATTGGGCCAGTGTAAAGGGAAGAGAGGTTCCAGAAAAGAACTCAGAACCAGTCATCTTTTAGAACAACTACTACAATAAAAAAGCCCAGAAAGCCTGTGGTACAAGCTTACACAACATCCTGCTCAAGGAATGAAAGGTTAGACTCCTTCCTGATCCCTGATAGAGCATCTTGCATTATACCCCGTGCTCATTGTCTTGTTTTGTTTTAGGTATTTTAAAGCATGGTTTTGAAAGGCATGATCTTGAAACTCCTCAATTAATAGAACAGGACCAAACATTTGATTTGTGTTTACAATAAGTCATTTTGCCTTACGTCTGTTTATCGTTTTCGGTAGCTTAGCCCAGGAGCTGGAATCTCTTGTTGATTGTGGCTGAGTTTCAGAACTGGCCCACATCAAACCTGCCATAATCTCTCCTCTTCTCCAGAGCAGCTCTTCCCTCGCCTCAGTGATGTCCTTCTCTCCCTTAGCTGATGACATTACCTTCTCCTCCCTCTGCACTGAAAATTGAGGCCCTTAGGAATGAAACCCTGCAATTTCACAACTCCCGTCCCATCCACACCCACAACCTCATCTGAATTTGCACCCATTTTCACTTTTTTCCTTTGTTTTGAGAGCAAAGTTTGCCCGACTCCAAAGTTCATGTTCTTTTCACTGTGGGACAGAGAAGATTACTCCTACATAAGTAGTGTTGAAGACCCAAATGAAAATTAAATGAGCCAGGCTTGGTGGCTCAGCCTGTAATCCCTGTGCTTTGGGAGACTGAGGTGAGTGGATTGCCTGAGCCTGTGGGCTCGAGATCCGCCTGGGCAACTTGACAAGAGCTCATCTCTACAATAACATCAGAAAAATTAGCCGAGCATGGCAGCACACGCCTGTAGTTCTAGCTACCTGGAAGGCTGAGGTGGAAGGCTCGCTGGAGCCCAGCAGGTCGAGGCTGCGGTGGCCGGGAGCATGCCACTGTACTCCAATCTGGGTGACAGAGTGAGACTCCAACTCAAAAAAAATAATAAAATAAAATAAATAAGAAAGCCTCTAAAAATGAATATTAGACAAAGGAAAGATTGTATCACTTTTAGTGTTTTGTACTCTAACTCCACACCCTAATAGTGAGGACATTATTATATTTAATTATTCCATAAACCTTTCATTTTACTGAAGAGAAATAGGTGTGAATGCCTTCCTGCTTTTCACATGCACTACTCAAGAGGGCACATGGCCATTTGGTAATGTTTTTTTTTGTTTTTTGAGTTGGAGTCTCACTCTGTCGCCTAGACTGGAGTGCAGTGGCCGCTCCCGGCCACCGCAGCCTCGCCTGCTGGGCTTCGGCGATCCTTCCGCCTCAGCCTTCCAAGTAGCCAGAATTACGGGCATGCGCTACCACACCCGGCTGATTTTTTGATTTATTGTAGAGATGAGGTCTTGCTGCCCAGGCGGGTCTTGAACCCGCAGGCTTAGGCAATCTACTCACCTTAGCCTCCCAAAGGCCCGGGATTACAGGCTGAGCCACCGAGCCCGGCATTTGGTGATTTCTTATAGGCCTCCAGGCTGCCCATGATTTCGCCTGAAGAAAACAATGCCAAGGTGGACATGCGATGATTCTCTCTGGCCCACCTCCCTTATGGAGTTCCCCTGGTCAGACACTTCCCTGACTGATGTGAAGTTATATAATACAAAAATCAATTTAATTGTCATGTCCAAGGAGATATAAAAATGTCAATCCTACCAGAATCCATGTAGAATTCAATCATTAAACAGCCTCATCCAGAACTTGGAAAAAGAGTCCTTAAAAATGCAGCAATTGTAAGACTATGAAACATTCACAAGATAGAAATTTGGAAGTGGGGAAGGGAGGTAGTGTTTGTAGGTTCGTAAACAAACTTCAGAATAAATGTTTGCCTAATTAAGCTTATTAGTAAAACTATGGGGCAAGAATGCCTAGTCTGTCTTTTCAGATGTCTCTACAGTGCTAAGAAGACAAATTGCCAATCCCGCAATATTCCGTGAAATTAATTATTTAGGGAAGTCGTGAAAGTATGCACTGACATAGACACTATGCTCCTGTAAGCTACGTGTTAGCAACTACCAGTTGTGCTCACCAGTTTTTACAGTAATTTTTACACTAATTGACATGAAACACAAAAAGGAAATGAAACAGGGGAAACAAGAGTATCTCAACCCTTCCTTACTCATATTTAAAGTGATATAGAATCCCTTGAATGACAATCAATGCTACTGGTTTAGTTTGAAAAACTCAAGAATACACTCCTTTTTCTTACTCAGTTCCTCTTTCAATTTGGCGTGAAAACTTATTCCACTTGACAGTATAATTTTCTTTGTTTTGTATACAGAGCCACCCAAATCTGGTTTATAATGTGTTGATTATCTTGTCAGTAATTAATGATCTTGCAATTTCTAGTTTGCATTCAGCTTCCCTGCTTTAATATGCTGGGACATTAATATCCTGGAGTGGTCCTCTCCCAATGTTCCCAGACACCATACAATGTGATGGAAATTCATCTCTTCTCATGTATCTTGTGTACACATTGGCTTTTCTGGTTCCTTAATCCCTTCATACCAAGATAACTTGCTGTTAAATAGCCACCTATTTATAAATCGCTATAGAAACTTTCTAGACTTGCTCTTCTAGCTGAGTGAACTTCTAAGTGATGCCTTTAGAATTTCAGAACCCTAGGTGTTTTACATTTTGCCCTTTTTTAAAATTTAAGGGCAGTGTTAAAAGAAAGATTTGAAAAATGGAAACCCAGGCTGGACTCGGTGGCTCAGCCTGTAATCCTGTGCCTTTGGGAGGCTGAGGTGAGTGGATT
>NW_007248589.1:277433-282209 GCF_000164805.1 Carlito syrichta
CTGCACTCCAGTCTGGGCGACAGAGTGAGACTCCAACTCAAAAAATAAAAATAAAAAACTAGCCAGGTGTGGTAGTACACACCTGTAGTTCCAGCTACTTGGAAGGCTGAGGGGGGAAGATTGCTGGAGCCCATCAGGTCAACACTGGGGCAGCCATGAGCATGCCACTGCACTCCAGCCTGGGCGACAGAGTGAGAAACCAACTCGAAAAAGAAACCTGGATCATAGACTTAAATTTCAACTTTTTTTCTTCCTACATTTTCTTATATTGCTCTTCCTTGCCATCAGCACATTGAAAGGACAGACCAAGAGTGGGAAGTCATTTTTCATCTTGTTCTTAAATCCTGACACAATGATGAGAAAGTAGAAGCTATGCTTTTGGAGAAATGCACACTTAGGTAAAATTAACTTTACCGACTTTGTCTTTTCAGAAGCAGACTTCCAGGTATCAGAGGTATCTCATAGTGGCAATTAAGCTTGCCTAGAGTAAAGGGAATTTACAAGGCCTAAGACATGTGCATTGGGCAAGGATTATAAAAGTCATGAAACTTGTAATTACAAAATTATAACGCTCAGAGGGAGAGCAGGTAGGGATTCGATCTTCCAGTAAATTGGGCACTATTTACAGGGAAACCAAGGATTCCCTGAAGCTACCCACTGGGAATGCCTAGGAGATAAGGGAAGGTGCACCCTCCACTAGCTCTAAGGAATGTCGTTTGGGAAGGTACAGGAGAATTAGAATCCTTGTCACGCCCTTCTCTAGGGGCTATGATAATGTGGGCTGACATTAATGGGTCTCTGTGTCACAGAATCTCCAAGACATCCACAGGAGGTCAATAAAGAAGTCATGGCAGTCACGTGCAACCTCTCCAAGAAAAGGATTTAAGCCAGGGCTTTGGGGGGCTACGACACCACACTCACCTAGAATGTAGGCCCCCTCCCTGTCTGTGGGGGGGTGAACTTTTCTTAAATAAATCTTTTCTTCTTTCACCTCTGTGTGTCACAATTCTTTGCAATCCACTTGGATCTCTGGGTTGCCAGCGCGAACCTCTGGCTTGCCAGCCCCGGCGGTGCTGCACCACCCTGCGCCTCTCCACTCTCACCCTGTCCGTACCCTAACACACATATTCATTTTTTTCTTCATTTTGTAAAAGGAAATGCAGAAATAGATTAAACTACCCACAGGAACTATGTTGTACCATGTAAAAATATAGTTCCTGCCATTGAGATGCCTAAAAACATAACAGGAGTTAGAAGAGAACTAGAGATCAGCTTAAAACATGTCCTTATTTCATAGAGAGGAGACATGGCATTCAGATTTACATAATTAATGCCAGAGTCAAGCCATCTTCTTATTCCTGAACTAGGGCTGTTTCATTATACAAAGAGCCTCAGTCAATGGCTTATAAAAGATTCAAAGAGGAAGGGGCACTTGAGATGGACTTTGAGAGAAGGATGGGACTTTCTCAGGTACGTATAATGATTCCCGCAGCAAGATCAATGAGAAATACTTTGCTGTTCATAAACCCTGAGGGGAGCATTGGAGGAGAAAGGTAGAAAGCAGGGAATGAGAACCTGAGGAATGAGAAACTGCAGTGGAGCATAGACAGTCATTTTTCAAGGGAATAGGGTGGCAACTTAAATGGATACTGAGATGAAAAGGAAGATTTGTTGTTCATTTGTGTTGAATGCAGGAGACCAACATTATGTTGGCAGTGTGCAACGGACTAGTGGAGATTGGAGACTTATGAGAGAGGGAATAATTTATGAAATATATTCCCAGAGGAGACAGGAAGCAAATGCCTAGATGGACAGGTTGGTTTTCACTAAGAGCAAGGATAACACTTTCTTTGTCAGATTGATCAGTGGATAAAGAAAGGCAGGTTAGGGTTAGGGTTAGGATTCTGTTCACAGAGGAACAGAACTGAAGGAGTTTGTGTCAGATGCCTTCATCCTTTTCATGCTTTTAGGAAATAAACCTATGAGATCACATCCTAAGAACGAGGCGGGTCAAGCTGGAAACTTGCGAGTGAACATGGATCTGAACATCTGGGGTGGGAAATGAGAAAGAAAGTCAATGGAAGACAGAATGAATAAAAGGTTTTTCCAGCAGCATGAAGGGGTTAGTGGAGATGCGTCTTATTTTCCCCAGCTGTGCTGAGAAGCCTGGGGCAAAGAGGAAAGCAGCTGCCGAGGGTTCCGGGGGATTAGGAAGACTAAGGTGAAGAAGCCAGGGGGACCTGGGGCTGGGAAGGGTATGACGTGGAAACAAGTGCATCATTGACCATGAGCACAGAATAGAGGCTGGAGAGGCCTTGGGGGTTGGGGGAGGGCAGGGAAGGGGTGAGGGAAAAACTAAGGGGATGGAAGGTGGTTGACAAAGTCCTTGGAAATAGGAAAAGGCGCACTGTAAGAACAGGAAGTTACTTCAAAGGGAAGCCAATAATCTTGGTTTTAGTAAATATCATCATAAAAAGTCCCAAACCAGATTTGACATATACGTATGTGTCCATGTGTGTCCTTTTATCCACATTAGCAGAACATTCCTGTTTTTAAGCATTCACACTGAAATTCCTCAGGACAAACTGCTCAGGTGCTGTGCCATAAGGGATTACATTTTATCTTAACCAAAGGCAGAAACATTTCATCTTCCTTCTTCCTTTGATGGAATTACTTTGTTCTTCCTTGCCATCAACACATACTCACTGACAGTTAGTTCTCTTTCTTAACTATTAATTGAGTACTCACTCTGTTCCAGAAATTGGCATTAGAAATTTGAAAATTAGAAAATTGAAAAGACATGGAATGCTATTCTCCAGAATCTTGCATCTGATTTAAATAAATAGGCAGGTAAATAGACAATTTCAAAAGAATTCATTAAGTGCTAGAAGAGTAGTATGACGTCAATAGGAGCTACTTAAAACAAGGGTTCTAGGTCAAATGCCTGAGGGAATTACCAAGTTTCAAGGTTAAACAGAATTCTTTAATGTAGACCTTATCGAGAGTTTCTAATATGTGACTGTGCGTTGTGAATTTTCATGTGTGTGAAGTAGAGTTCCAGGATACAGAATTCCACTAACTCATCTGACCATGGAGACTTTTTACAATGGAACATCTCAAGGGATTTGTGTTCTATGGGACATAATATGAGAAGGGTTGGCATAGGTTCTCATTTAGTGATAAAAAGTATGTATTTATATCATTAAAAATAGATTGGATGGGGGCTTTTCCCCAAACGTATGAATGGCTTTTGAAGAATATTTGTTTTTTAGTCCTATAACAGAGTAAAGATATAGACTTAGAAGGGTTTTACCATGTAGAATTTAATGACTGCTGGGCTGATCATTAAGCCTGATCTGGATGAAACAGAATGACTGGTCGCTCTCTCACTCATGTACCGTTTAACAATTTTTCTCCAAAAGAAATATTTAATAAACACATAGTTTCTCCCAGTTCTTCCAATTAAGGGGACCACTGGCAAATTTTTGTTAAAGGGAACACTAGCTTCAGGTCAGAAGGTATTACAGGATCAAGCATACATGCTGTCGTGACCAAGCAAAATGTTAAACTAAGCTCTGATACACATAAAGGTGAATGTTTGTGCTTCATCGTTATGAAATTCCTAACAGTCACTTTTTAGTCTCTCCTGACATTTGGTTTTTAGGAAAAGCATTTTGGAATGAATTGTTCTCTCTCTTTATTGTCCTCTCTAGTACATGCAAGTGTTCAGGTAAATCTTGATTACCTGCATTCTGTTTAGGAAAGAGGAAAAACAGATTCAGAAAACCACTTCATAGTTCATGCCTTTTCAAAATATTTCTTAAACATTAAAAAATTATTGTAGGCTGTTCATGATTGTGTAAAAGAAGCCATTTCTTTAAGAAAGTCTAGCACTGTTAAAGATTTAACTCTGACCTCATTTTTAGTTTTAGGAATACTTCACAGCAAAAAACAGGATGTAGTATTAACCCTGTACTAAAGAGATGTTATCTATGCAAACTTATGAGGATAAGGACCAATAAAAAAAATCCTCTAGTCTTTCTCTATTCAACTAAATTTAACAAATGCTAACTATGTGCAGGTACTATACTAAGTGCTTACTTGATGCATCTCATTTGATCTTCAACGTGTACGATAGATATGTGTATACTACTGATATACCCATTTTGCACATGAAAGAAAAGCAAGGCTCAGGAAAGTCCAAGTTATAAAGCCCCAAGTGGCAGAGAACCCACAGCCAAGTGTCCTATGCATTATGCAACATTTTTCTTCTCATCCATAGCTTCCCTCTGTCTGTGTTAAACCACTTTGAATTCTGACCCTCCTAGGAGTCAAAATTATTTCTAAAATAGAACTGAGGGTTAAAAATAGAGTCACAAAATTGTTAGAAATCCTGAGAGTTAGGGCTGGGCTCCCCTTCTTACCTGAGTCTATACTTTTTTTTTTTTTTCAGTTGGAGTCTCACTCTGTCACCCAGACTGGAGTGCAGTGGCCGCTCCCGGCCACCGCAGCCGTGACCTGCTGGGCTCTGGCGATCCTTCCGCCTCAGCCTTCCAAGTAGCTGGAACTACAGGCGTGCGCTACCATGCCCGGCTAGAGCCTATACTTTTGATGTTAGCTAGGAGGGAGCTGGAAGGAGGCATTTAGGCTTAGTGTAAAAAGCATAGCTGGGCTCCGTGGCTCAGCCTATAATCTCTTGCCTTTGGGAGACTGAGGTGAGTGGATTGCCTGAGCCCGTGGGTTCGAGACCCGCCTGGGCAGCGAGACCTCATTTCT